>NC_086378.1:47684685-47801799 GCF_036588685.1 Mytilus trossulus
AGCGCCAAAAGAACAATTACAATAACATCTTAAATATTGATTAACATTTTGATTTTCGCTATTCGTATTTTTGTATATGCAGCTATATTTGCAAATGTATGCGTTCTAGAAATAACCAAAGTATTTTATTTATATTTAAAAATTAATTGATAACAAATTCAAAAACATAAGGGCCATTTTTGAAGGGTCATTACTTTAATTTCCGAAATTATTTAAAATAACTTGAGGACAATCTTGATTTTTATAACGTTTTTCCGCCATCTTGAAAACGACAGCCATACTGAATTTTTCTGAGTGGGTCCATAGCTAAATTCAAACAGTATACTACCAAGAACTACTGGGCAAAGTTTTATGCTTTCCTTATCCAGTGAGCAATTCTGCTCTTTATCTGCACCAATCGGCCGGACTATTATTACACAACATACATAAGGAAACTGTGAAGAGTGCTTTTAAACATAATAAAACTTTTATTAGTATTATACCTCACAGAATGAATTACAATTATATATTATATTCTTTCTATTTCTATCTATATATGCATGATATAGTGCATTAGGTATTCCTGAAAGAACCATCAATGAAGTTGTTAGCATATGGGTGCTTACATGAAATTTTTAATATATCTCCCTTTTGCATGCATTTTAGCTCTATCCTTAATAGCTGGTTATTTGCAAGTAATTATTTTTTTCAGATACCATAGATATCAGCTCATTGAAATTAAATTTATGATATAATGTGTGTACATCAGTACATTTTAATTTACTAATGTAAAATATTGTTTACACTAATAATATTCCTCTCATATTATGTATTACAGGTTAATCAGTGCTGTGAGATGTGCAATTAGAGTTAGAGCAAAGGAAGTATAGGAAAAGGAGTTAGAAAAAAACAAAGCAGTAAAAAATCTTCGTCATGATATTATAGATTCAGTCCACCATGTTTTTGGAAAACACAGTAATTGTTCTGATTTTTGCAAAGCAGAGTAATCATCTAGCACTACCTCAAATGACAGTATACTCACTTCTCTACAAGATCAAGATGAAAGTTCAGGTATATTTGAAGACCATATAAGTCTGTGGACTGAAGGAACATCCATTGAGGCACAAGAGGAGGAAACATGTAAAGGAACTCATAAAAATTACAGTGATGTTGAACAGTACATTACCCAACATGTCTGTACTTTATTATCACGAAAAAGTGATAAGGCTGATCGTTTGTTAGGTAAAAACACCACCAATCTTGCTGAATCTTGGATTCATTTACGGTGGAAGTTTAACGGAGGAAAGTTATATATTTATGTAATAGTGGTTCATGGAATGGGAGGTGCTTTGGTGGTGGATTGCGTATGAACTTTGGACCAGAGTGGTCTCCTAAAGTATGGCAAAAGACAACAGCTACGCAACCAGGATTTTATTTCACACGACACTGTAATCGTAGTAATATAAGGCTAGCCAACAGCACTAAATATAAGGCTTATAGATATAGGAAGATGTGGTGTGAGTGCCAATGAGACAACTCTCCATCCAAGTAACAATTTAAAAATTAAACCATTATAGGTTAAAGTACGGCCTAAGTATAATTCAAATCAAAAGCGTTGGAAGAGAAAGATGAAATCATTAACAATTAGTTGTTCCAAAAAGGCTAGAAGGTCTTATGGACAAGAGGCTATTGATGTAACAGAAGATATTCATGTTACAGATCTAATAGTACTGCAAAGTGACTTTCTGGAAAAAACTATTAATATTTTTGAAAATAAAACCAGAGAAATAGCATCTGCAGATAATCGCAATCGGATATCTTGCATTCTGAAAGGAAAACAGCATAACATGTTCAAATTTTGGAAAAATAGTTCTAAGAAGGCTATCTATAATGGAGAAGAAGTTAGTACAAAACCTGTTATACTCAAAGTTTCGGGAAACATTTCACACAAAAAATGGACTTCTGCATGAACGTAGTACCATCGAGGTATATAGACTAAAGAAGGCGGAAGAAAATGTTATTTTAACGGTAGAATCAAGTGGTCTAATTATCAACAATGAACATATTAAGTTTCTTGCTGTTAGCCCTGATGGCATTGTTATTGTTGGTAATGGTAAAAAGGGATTATTGGAAGTGAAAAATCTTGTCCATTCAAAACCTATAAATTTATTTTAAGCGGCAGCAAATAAAAACGTTTGTTTACAGAAACGCCGAGAGAAACTATTTCTGAAAGAAAATCATGATTATTATTACCAGTGTCAAGGATTGTTAAATGTTGGACATTTTCAGTCGCTTGACTTTGTTTTACGCACGATAGATCCATATCAGTTATTTATTCAGAGAATCCAACGTGACCTCAATCTATGGAACAATGTTATGTTACCAAAATTGAACGCTTTCTACCATTCTGCCTTTCTACAAGAACTTACTTGCCCTCAAGAAAGAAAGAACCCTGACTTAGAGAACCAGGAGTTTGGGTAAGTTCCAGAGCTAAAGTAGCATTAAAAAGTATGTTTGATACAAGTAAAAATAAGAAGATGTGGTATGATTGCCAATGATACCATTCTTCATCAGAGACCAAATGACACAAAAATTATCAACTTTATGTTAAAATAAGGAACCATACAGCCTTCAACAATGAGCAAAGCTGTCACTGCTTCTTCCAGGCACTTGGACAGATTGGGAATTTAAATTGGACACGGTACAGATTTTCCAATTCAAAATTTGTAGATTTTTCTAAGTAAAGCATATAAATGTATTACATGTAGGTCAGTCTGCATTGTTAGCCACTAGGCCAATGTAAATAGTGATTCGGAATAATGAAAATGTATAAAAAAAAAATAGTTTTTGTTTATGCAGACTGGTACATGTGCAGTTAACATGGTTGACTATAAAGATTAGCTGATGTAGTTATCTTCCTGTGAATATTAACATTAAAGAATCCTGAAAATGCAGTTTTCACTCTAAGAAATTATATATATATATATATTCATACTTTAAATATACTTTTTCACTCTTTTGGTCTTTTGGAAAATGTTGTTTGTGCTGTTTTAAGACTCTTCTACAACGAAATTTGTTTGACATGCACACGTATAAAAATTGCGGTTTTTATCCAACGCAGTCATAGGTTTGAACGTAGTTTTCAATTTAGACTCGTTTATATTTTTTGTTTGGGCATGTATCATATTTTCCCTCCGGTTTATATGATCCGTTCATCCTATATATTGACTCTTAAAATTCAAGAGTTAATCTAAAAATGAGGGTACTTTCTCTAAAAATGAGGGTGCTTTTTATATGGCCTTCCAAATACCGTTTCGATCCCTAACATCACTGAAGAGACATTTATTGTCGAAATCCGGATATGGTGTACTAAAGAAATATTGACACCGAATGTTTGTGGCACAACAACCTGTCCACAAGTTAACATTTTTTTTTTCTGTGACGTATTAAATTTATAATAAGATCCATTTTGTTACAACCTGTGATCAATTTTATTTGGCAATCGCCAATGGCAGTCAGCAGGGTTAAAGAACATCAGTTGTTCGACCTGTTAGTCAAATGCGTTTTGTTTAAATATACTTTTTCACTCTTTTGGTCTTTTGGAAAATGTTGTTTGTGCTGTTTTAAGACTCTTCTACAACGAAATTTGTTTGACATGCACACGTATAAAAATTGCGGTTTTTATCCAACGCAGTCATAGGTTTGAACGTAGTTTTCAATTTAGACTCGTTTATATATTCATACTTACATACTTACAAAACCAACAACTACACATATATATAGAGAGTTATTGACAATGAATAACCTAGTCATCATGAGACAATAATAAAGTTCACTGAATTGTTCACTAATTTTATACTTTTTGTTAAGTACATTTTGATAATAGATTTTTCAGTTTGTACCATCTGTATCTAATTAAAAGCTAAACAGCAATCGTCTAGAAAAAACTGCGAAAGAGCCAGCAAAAAGACAGGTGTAAACAACTAAATTGATACTCTTGACAAAAGTTTACAGTTGAAATTAAAGGTAATACAAAATTGTAAGTAGTTACATATCGCGGACATGACAAAGAGCTACAATTGTACATACTTTTAAATAAAATCCTTTTTTTTAAGAATTTTCATGTTGATTTGAAAAATAGTTTTTATAGCAGAGTTGTTTTTTATATATAATTATTACTCAATTTATTTCACTTGACTGGACGGAGTTTAACCGTTTCGGTCATAATAAACCATTCCATCTTTCGATAGGTGTTTTAGGATAAACTCATCAATGAAGTGTCCAGTCATTCTTTTGTAAATTGCTTTGATGGCACTGATAGGTGATTAGAAATCAGTAATAATTATAACGTCAATCATCCTAATCACACACATCTTCAAATAGACTGTTCTTATGCAAATCAAAACGTAAGCTCCGCCCGATCAGTTTTAATGACATTCGTAATACAAATGTGAATTACCCCATGGATTTTCCATTCATGCCTAGGTTTCTATGAATTTTGACAAATTAAAATATGGACTTTCCGGTTACAATTAACTGTATTGAAACTATAGTCAGGACAACCTGTTGGTGTTGTATAGAAAACGTTTCTTTTCTTCGAAGTTTTCCTAAATACATAACCAATACGTTCATAAAAAAGGATCTGACGAATTAAGATTCAATAAATCTTTCATACTACTAATTTCAAGGCCAATTGATTATTTTCTCTTATCATGATGATAGTAAATGCTTGCATTTGAGGTTGAACTTCGCATGATGCCCTCAATTAGTTTGTAGAGCTTAAAAAAATATGCCTGTAAATAAAAAAAAAAAGATACAGACATATATGTAAACGAACAGAGTCATTAGTCAATAGTACCAATCTCAAAAGGATGGCAAGCGGAAACAAAGAAAGAATGACAGCAGGTGTTCAGAAGGGTGAGCTAGCCTTGCTTCAAAAGTGACACCTGTCATATTGCTCAGCTGATAAATCTTTTAAAGTTGAGGTGAAGAAAAAAACACTTGTGCAGAACAACAAATTAAATGGTTACAACGACATTTAGATGATAATTGTAAAAGCAATATTGAGTACTTTTCATAAAATAATGATGAACAGCTGATAAACCTGACATACCAGTAAGTTAAATATGTCTGATAAACATGTGAGTACTATTTTAGAGAAAGTCTGTCAAAATCAAGTTACATGTTCAGATGAAGCAAAGCCAATTTATTTATTTTTTAAAATTTTTGATTATCATGAAAATTGCCATCCATGACTGATTTTTCACTTGAAGCAGGTGCTTAAGTTACATACACATACCAAATTTACCATGTTGAATAAAGAACATGCCTTCTTTACTACAGGAATGAACTGCCATCTATGGTTTTTCATTTTATATACACCTTTTTTTCTTTTCAGATACTACCCTACTATAAACATTTTGTACATCATATTTCAAAGGAGTTGTTAGAGTGAATGATTGACGTATTCATTAGAAATTGAGAAATAGCTGGTGCTGCTAAGTGATGATTTGGTGTAAAACTGGTTAACAGTATTATTTTTAGAAGAAAAAAAATTTGGCTACAAAGCAGGTATGGATAAAAAATAATATAATTGGTTATTTTGGATATATGCATGTAACCATAGTAACTGTATGTATTGAGTACATATTTTTTATTCAAGAGTGAACATATTTGAACAAAAACATAAATTCATAATTGTATATGAATACCTATACATTGTTTGATGTTTTAGAGTTTGTTCTTTTATAAAATTATAAAACCAAGTTTTTTACATGCTGCTACCAACGAAGTTTCTTGAAAAGTTTCTAATTAAGAAGGAGAGCAAACATATGCAACTATTACAGTCATAATCACGTTCGATAACTCTGCATGTGACTGGTTCAATTAGGATTTTTTTACTGGTTACCTGATGAATTATTTAAATAAAATTGAAAAATATATTTAGTTCACCTCGGTTTATATCCATTCGATGTCTTCTGTTATGAATATAAAATAATATTGCAAAGAATTTCATTGATAATCGGACAACACTAACCGGCATAGGTATTGTCAAAACATGCATCTACATGGGTTTTGTCAAAACTTACATCGTGATTAGGTGCCATGTTTGTTTTCTTTGATCACGTTGATGTTATGACTTAATTAATATCTCCTTAATCTTGCTATGTCTAAGGCTATTCTTATAGTTACAATACCGTGTCATATTTAATTGCAATATAAACAGAGAAAATAAATTGAATTATGTGCATTAACAAAATAAGTGTCGAACATCCTCTACGTTTGAAAATTATTTGTTCGCCATTTTTCAAAATTTTATAAAAATAACAACAGCATGTTTAAGCTTGATAAAAAGGAACCAATGTTCGATTACATGCTGCTTTAAGGTAAGACAATGCATGAAAACGCGAACATCCAACAGTTATTTAATTTTCATAGTAAAAATCGTACAAATAATATTTTTACCATGTTGCCCCGCGCTGTCAATCTGGTCGCCATCTTGAAAAATAATAGCAGATTTTCTGAAAATAGCTTATTTTCAAATCAATTTGGAAGGGACATAATAGAAAATTAAACTATTCTATATACGATATTTCAAATATTTATGAATAAGCACAAAGACCCACAATTATTTCATCTGTTTTGTTTAAATCGCAATTTAAGGTTAAAGACGACAGAAAATCCAATATTTATCGTAGTTGTACGATTTAACAGTGTGAAATATCGAGGCAACAAGACAAATTTTCAAAAGCATTTGGAATGGAGAAGATCAAAATTTAAACTATTCCAAAAGGAATATTTATATTTCTAAATATATGAGGAATTACTACAAAGACCCACACTTTTAGTATCATGAACTTAAAGTAATGTATTTCATCGATTCCAGAAAGCCCCTATGCATTTCTATACAATTTACTTGGGCTTGATACGGGTGATGTGTGACGTCACAAAAGTCACGTGATGACTGCTATTGTTGGATATGTCAACCAACATAATGCACTTTTGAATACATCTGTTCACTTTAGCTGAAATTGTTTTGCACTGTTTATTTATATAAAATCCATATGGAATTGAGACAATTAAACATGTAACCCATTTCGATCATTGTTCGCAGTTAGATATTAATATAATAACTAATTTACTGTGAATTAAAATGCATATGTTCATATTTTACTTTGTATATTACTTTGGAGTGCATTTTTCTTCTCCATTACAATTTTGTACCTGTATGTCATTCTACATGTATATTTTTTCCTTACTCGATAACCTGGAAGCCAAAAAATATATGGGTCTCCTTCATTGTTATATAGCCTTGCAAACGAAATTAGAATAAGTTTGAAATAGTTATCAAAAGTACCAGGATTATAATTTTAAACGCCAGACGCGCGTCTTGAAAACTTGTTGAACCGATATTAAAAAATGAAATTATATTTGTACTCTAATTCCTTGAAGAAAAAGATAGTAATGTGGTTAATTTTCAATTCTTTATTTTTTTTAGAAGAGGAAACTACGAAAAAAAAGAGATTAAAAACCCAATATTCAATTTTCTTTTTAAGAAAAAAAAGACAAGAGAATCACAGAATAGATGTATTTGATCTAACATTAATTTTACCTCAAGGCTATTTAATCTTCCCTTTTTCACTTGTTATATTCTGTAGTATGATATGTATTTTTTTTCATCCTGTGATTAAATTAAGTAAAATTTATTATAATAAATATTTTTAGCATTGAAATTGTTTTAATTTTAATGCTATCTGTATGTTGAAAATGGTATGTGTATGTCCAATAGTGTACAAATGTATGTACAGGTATGGTCTTCCATACTTTTTATGAAAGAAGTTCCCACATGGAAACAATGTCTTCTCATTTTGAATTTGCCTAACATGCTTTATAGATGTATACCTATTTTGTTATAAATTATTTTTACTATGAAGCCCAAGCTTGCCCTAGATGCAGATTTAAGGATGATAATGCTTCATTTTTTAGGGAAAATAGAGTAGTCTGTTAATGTCCATTTTTTTTTATAAACAATGATGAATTAAATTGCCAAGTTCTTACTATACAATCATTTTTGGCTTAAGTTTTATGATTAAGCGATTCACTACTAAATTCCTCAAATTTTGATGTATAATATAACATGTTTTGACTTTAGTGGGACTCTAAAAACATTTTTAATTGTCCGTTTATTACATTACCTTGTGTTTTTGAACTGGCCAGTGTTAATTGATAAAAAAGGTTAATAAAAAAAATTAAACAGTTGTAATAAAATTAACGGTACCAATTTTCTTGCACCAGATGCCTATTTCGACAATACATGTCTCTTCAGTGATGCTCGTGGCCAAAATATTTGAAATCCAAAGCTTATATAAAAGACGAAGAGCTATAATCCAAAAGGTCCAAAAAGTATAGCCAAATTAGTGAAAGGAATCAGAGCTTTGCATGAGGGAGATACATTCCTTAATTTAAAATAATTTCTAATATTTTGTAACAGCAAATTTTAACACAAACAATCCGTATTTTCATGCCAGTACCGAAGTACTGGCTATTGTAATGTAGGATTTCCACTTGTGGTTGAAATTTTCTTACGCTTCCAAAAAAATTAAGACGTACTTTTTATATTTCTTACACAACAATTACACAAACAAATCTAAGTGTTTGATCCATTTTTAGTACACGATGTTGGGGCGATATCGTCAATATTGCCGACATCAATTAATACTCTTTGCAAAATGCACATACAAAAATGTGCATATATAAGCCACATTGGTTACACATCGATGTTCTCAATAATGTGTCGACAAAAGTGGCATGTAGAGCAACAACAAAGGTTCTCCATTTCTGTCTGTCTGTGGCCATATCTTCTTTTGTCGTTATTTATGGTCTTCAGTTCTCCTTCTTCAGTACAACACTGTGGGTTTTTTTTTTGTGTCTTCCACTCTAACACCTTCTCTCTGTTGTCCAATGTAATGCCGTTATGGTGATCGAATTTATATGTATTCTAATCACATTTCCATTTCAAACGCGTTCCCATTAACATTATAGTCATGCTACAATATATATTGCTTACAATGTCTTAGTATGTCTTCATTGGATATTCTAGGACATGCACAAGATTCCTCTAAAGTTTTTTGTATGACAGTTTACTTAGTTCGTTTTATGTGCCTCAAGCATTCTGATCCATAAAACAGAGTAGATAGTATACATTTGCACATCGAGTACAGTTTAAGTTTGGTTAGTTGATAGCATTGTGATGATATCCATACATTGTAAATATATACCTGGCTTTGTTTAATCCAGTCATATTGTCCTTTCCTGCTTCTTCATTGTTTCGTACTGTACTGCACATATGATAGAATGATCTTTCCGTCGTCTTATAAAGGAGTTGGGTAAATGATGTTAAAAGTCACGACTTTTGGTTTTTGTCTGGTTAATTCTAAGTCCAACTCGCATTGGCTGGCAAAGTTGTTTAATCGATTCGTGTTCTCTTGTAAATGGTAATCGGTATGTAATATAAAAAACAAATAGATCATCAGCAAAATCAAGATCTTCTTATATTGATGAAATGTTCCATTTCATTTCTCTTAAGCTATCTTCTGTATAAAATGTAAAATCACAAAAATACTGAACTCCGAGGAAAATTCGAAACGGAAAGTCACTAAGCAAATGGCAAAATCAAATGATAAAACAAATCAAACGAATGGACACCAACTGTTATATTCCTGACTTGGTACAGACATTTTCAAATGTAGTAAATGGCGAATTGAACCTGTTTTTGTAGCGCTAAACCTTTCACTTGTATGACATTCGTATCAAATTCTATTATATTTACAACGATGCGTGAATAAAACAGACATAATAGGTGAAATAGTACAAAAATGGGTGTATGTATGTTTCAATTAGTGAAGTCAAAAACTGAGATTATAGGATGACATTGTCGAAACAATAAATAGAACGTGTCCGTGGTCATCTGTAAAAAAGGTGTGTATGCAGTCAACTAAATCATAATGGGTCTTTGGTACCTTTGAACTTTGACCTTCCAACACAACAATTGAGAACACATATTCTAGTAGCTCCTTTTAAAAGAGCAAGCATTCACCAAGCAAACAGTATTAAAAAGTGCCATATTAAGTTGGTGAAACAAAAAATCGGCAAAGATCTATAGGCGGATCCTGGGGGAAGGGGCTAGGGGCCCGGCCCCCCTTTTGGGGGGAAAATTTGGTTGTTTAGATAGGGTATAACTGAAGTGTGACTGGAGCGTGCCCCCCCTTAGGTCAGTCAGCGGGCCCCCCTTTCAAAAGTTCTGGATCCGCCACTGAGTCATCACAAAGCATCCTTAGACTAATTGTTTGATAAAAATCAAGATAGAAAGCAAAATATTCTATTTCAGTGCCCTTTGTTAATTCAGCTTCATTGATATTGATGCAGTAATCAATCATTGAGCGATATTCATTGACAAGACACTACAAAGAAAAAGAGCACACTAGTATTTAACAATGTTTAATAGATGTTCCCATACATCATGCAGTCACCAAGCAATTCATAACTTTCAGTCATAACTATCTGCAGTGTTGGATTCCAGTATTGAAATTTACTCAATACCAGGGGCGGATCCAGGATTTCAGATTAGGTGGGCGCAATGTTTATAGACGCCGAGCGGAGCGATGCGAATAATTTTTGGTGTTGTTTTTTTTTTAAATATTCTTCTAAAGGGGTGCAATGTAGGTATTTTGAACTATTGTGAGGTACAGTCAGCAAGAAATTAAAGTTTCAAGTAGAAACCACCTAAATCCAAATGACAATAATCTACAACCACTATCATGGACGGACAGAATGTAAAACAATATGTTCCTGTTCCGCGAAAAACCTCTCAGTTATGATGGCAAGGTCTCCTACAAACTTGAAATATCTTCGACAATTTCCTAACACCAATAACTTACGCACTACATGTTAGAGATTCATTCTGCATATCTATGATTGAGTTTATAAAGCTACAGTTATAAAGCTGCAGCCCAAAAAAGAAGCTGAAGATCATGCGAACATTTTATTTTGATTCTGTGTTCTTATGCAAACCAATCTACACTCAAGATACCAGCACTTCTAAAATAATCTATATATCAATATCAGATAATAATATCTCATTCAACCAATCATTTAAAGACATTAGTGCTGGTAGTTGTGATAAACAGAAATACAAAAACATCACAAAAATACGAAGCCCTTGCAGATCGTCAATGTGTCTTAGCCATTCAACATGGTTTCAATTATGTGAAATGAAACCGGTTCACTTAGAATTACTTTAACACTCCATAACACCATCCTCGACAAACTTGGTTAGGACGATGGAAATGTAAAAAGTTGACAGATAGACGGGCGGATCGACGGAAGCAAAGTGAGACAAGACAGATCACATCAGCTTACATGACCAATACAAGATACTGGAATTACATTTTGCAAACGAAAATTTCCTCGATGATTTTTAATTGTCCTTTCATAATATCTGTTTTTACTTTTTGGATTTTCGGAGGTCGTGCCAGACTTTATATATACTGTGTTCGCCACAAACCACTAAAATCAAGATGAGATGCATTTACGAAGTTATTTTTATTTTGTAGGGATCCCGGCCATGCATGTCAAACGAGGGGGATAGGAGGGTTCCTGATCCCGAAATCCCGGACTTAAAAAAACGAAATCCCGAGATCCCGAATTTAAATAGAGTAAATCCCGACGTCCCGAAATCCGAAAATAAGAGTTTCCCGGATCCCGAAAGGGTCAATCCCGAAACCCTGAGCTTAAAAACACCCGATCCCGGAGTCCCGATAAAGGTCCTATCCCCCCTCTTATACGGTATACATAATTCGGCACTTCGATTATCAAAGAGATTGATTCTAAAAACGACAAATACAATGTAAATATTTTTTGTTCTTTAACTGCTTTAAACATTTTTTTTATTTTTCAGTCAGACTTTGAAGTATATAATACTTATTGAACTTGAATAAATCGTAGGTCAGTTGATTAGTAAACACGTTGTTTCTGTTTCTAAGTTACTTTGTATTGAAAGTCCCTGGTTAACCTGACTGTTTTTTATACTTTGAATGTTAAGAAGGAATGGTCTCCGAAACTGAAACAGTTTGAAGACAACCCATACTTTGCAAATTTTAGGGGGGCGCCCGCCCGCTACGCCCCCGCCTAAATCCGCTTCTGAATACTCGAATTACATATTAGATTTCTATGTTATGTCATGTGCACTATTATTTGTCTTTTTCATTTTTAGCCATGACCAATGATGGCGTTGTCAGTTTTTTTTCGATTTATGAGTTTGACTGTCCCTCTGGTATCTTTCGTCCCCCTTTTGTCATGAACATGATGAACCTAAACATCTTTCTGACATGCATGAAAAACTTGATATCAAAAGTAAAGTTGAAGGCCGTCATTGTTATTCTGGTAATGAAACATTGAAAACAATTATTGTAAAAAGATAAAAATCAGATCTTTTTGTTAAATCCTACGCCATTGTACACAAATTTGGTGGAAATAGGCGGTCTAAAATTAACCGACAGGAAGTGTTATTGGAAAATTCCCAATCTATTTTTAGAAGCTTTATTATACATGTTATACACTATTCTAGCGTGCAACCTGTTTAGGTGAGAAACATGTCAACATTATTAATATATTTATGAATTTGTGTAATCTACAAGTACGTATAAATAAGATTATAAAATCGGTAAACTGTTGATACTGGTATACATGTTAACTACTTATTTAAAAGCGATACATAAATTGTCTTAATCGAAAATCACCTGAGAAAATCAAAATCAAATGTTTTATGATAACTGTTTTGTGTGCAGTCGATTCGATGTTTCTGACCACATTTATTTCCATGTATCGACTAGTGCTTGCTCCCGTAATAAGATTAAAATCATTTTACGGAATATTTTCAGCCAGTGTTATTGTTATCCAAATTTCTATACAATGACGCAAGTTCTATTTATAGCAGAATCAGCTATATGTCAGCTTGTATTTAAATATAGTTAACAAAGGTACATTTATCATTTTTAATCTAAAAGGTCGTATTTTTCATAATATTTTTGTAAAGGACAGTATTATATAGAATGTTATATATAAGAACTCGAACCTAGTTTTAAATTTTATTAGAGTATTGAATCAGCAGTGTTATGATCTGTTATGTATCCTAATAATTAAAAAAATATACGTTATCATACAATTATAGAGCTATATCTACGTTATGGCTACATGCGAATTGGGGAATGCTAAATATTACCCAAAAGGATAGATATATTCTTAAAGGGGCACTATCTGTCACCGATTTGACTCAAATTTTCATATTTGTTTATAATAATGTAAAACATTTATCCACACTATCAAAAGCACAGGCATAGATACATTGAAAAGATGGTAGTTGAACTTTTGGACATGGTTAGTGAATTGAGAGTAGATTACCGTGGAGAGGAACACTGTGGGGATTATGAAATTAGTTTAGTGTTAAGGTTCCACTAAAGTCAAAATATAGGACACTTCTAAAACATCTAAACTTTGCCTGTATTTTTCAACCTATAATGAATAAAGTCATAAACTATGAGAACATATGTTCATTTAAACATACTTTACATATACACACTGTGTAAATTGTAAATAAACTTGAAATTGTTATATTGTGGCCAAACCGGTTCTTGGGGCGAACACTAAATTTTCAAAAAAATCTACAGGCCTGCAAGACGACTTAATTTGCGTAAAATTGGTATGGACGAATACTGTTACATGTAATGCAGGGCAAGCCAATGCTGATTTTTCACATACATATGTTTTAATGGCATATTTGTCCAATTTCTGTATTGTACCTTCGATATTCGTTCACTTAGATACATGAAATTAACTGAAACTCGAAAATCAATACATTTTATAAAAAATCAACATTAGCTTGCCCTGCATTACATGTAATAGTATTCGTCCATACCAATTTTAACCAAATAAAGTCGTCTTGCAGGCCTCCAGATTTTTTTGAAAATTTAGTGTTCACCCCAAGAACCGGTTTGGCCACAACATAACAATTTCAAGTTTATTTACAATTTATATTGTGTGTATATGTAAAGTATGTTTAAATGAACATATATTCTCATAGTTTATGACTTTATTCGTTATAGGTTGAAAAATACAGGCAAAGTTTAGATGTTTATGAAGTGTCCTATATTTTGACTTTAGTGGAACCTTAAATGAAAATATTCACTGAATCGATTCATATAAGGTAGGGATTTTTAGCATTAAGTTGAAGGGTAGAAAAAGCGTCCCAAGCGAAGACTGTCGTGACCTAAAACAAATTTCTTCTATTTATATGGATAGTCGACCTTCGTATGGATAGAAACAAGTGCCTGTGTATCAAAAGTCTAAAATAAACAGTTTACAGACCGTGGGGTAGATAATATAAAAGTTAGTTTCATGTGTATTTTAGTCCAGACGCCATCTAATTAACTATCGATTTGACCTCAGATTACCATAAAAGCGATGTAAACATAAATAAAGATATGAATAGATTAAACCAACACGTGCAATTGGATTTTTATAGGTCTGTTTGATTTGATTTTATAGATTAAAAATAGATGTTTCTCATTGCTTTTAACCGTATAAGAATGATTTTATGTGCATCGAATTAGTAATCGAATGATTTACAGTAGTCCACTTTCATTGTTGACATTCTTTTTCTTTAAATAACTAGTACACGTACAATGCATGCGTTGTCAATCTCTAGTTAGGGGTTAAATTGAAGTTCACATGAATACGGATTTAAAGAGGTCGACTCATTCACTTGCAAGTGAAAACCTAATTATCAATGTTTCTTAGCGTAATTTGACAAAATTGAACCTTTTTGGCTGCAAAAAGCGAACTGTTATTTCACTATCTCACTTTCATTATTGATTGCACAAACAAAAAATCAAATTAAACTTTAGATTTTTTACATATCTCGTAACTAGTGCCCCTTCAACAGATATATATATATATATATATACAAAGATTGAGATAAAAATAAGCAAAACGGTGACCAATTAATTTTATCATGAACAGGGACATTCGTTTTTTTTTTATACGTTCACTGTTCTCAAGTGAATTTCGCTACTCTTAGATATGTTGGTTGATTATAACACGTATTTATAGAACACATATATTTAAACATCGCAAGTGTATATATATGCGTGTACCATTAATATTTTATTTATGTTTTTTAGCTTTACACAAAACCTGTATAATCTGATGTCAACCCATCACTGTTTAATAGGACAAAAGCAGCGAGGAGACGTTTGCTGTTGGACGGTTCAATGTAAAGGTACATTACTTATTTCAGATGCTATCGAACTTCGTATTCTATACAACAAGGTAAACTACCATTACATAGCGCTGTTCTAGGTATACCATTTGTAGAATGGATTTTAATTTATCTTATGTGTATCACGAATCAAATATTGAATTATTTGGACAAATGGCTTAAGCTATATTTTGCACTTTTTCTGAATTTTGGATATCTATTCTCTTCAACTTTATATATATCTTTTTTACGTGGTGCTTCTTCTTTCGTAATTCCCTCCTGTTTGGGAGCACTCGGATGAGACCAATAAATTGTAACAGTATCTGTACATTAAAACACAAAATCATTAGACATAGCAATAGCTTATTTTCGAAAAAAATGAATGGACAGTATCCTCCACCATAATAACCAGTGTATGAACTACAAGTCGTGAAATCTATATAAGTATTAATATAGGGACTTTAAAAGTAATGTAATGTTAACATGGCAAGGGACATTCGTTATCAGTTGACAAGATGAGTGTGAGCCTGATAAAAATACAACATGCGTGTAATTTTAACCCTGACAACATGATCTTAACTATAGAACAAACATAATCCAATACTTAATATATACCTTCAAAAATTGAGTTCGTTTTCTATTATTTTATCTCTTATTTCGTGTTTTTGATGGTCAACACAATTGTAAACGAATAAAAAATAATTCTAAGCTTTTTTATGACGTAAAAAAGGGAAAGGATATGGGCATCGGTTTGAAACACTGAAGTACGACACCCTCATGTAAATAAAGGTTACATTAATTGGTGTTCGCAAATAGCATTTTGTATGGAGTACACACTCGCAACAAGATTTAGACGGTCTTTAGAACCACAAGCACTTTTCTAGAAATTTAAGTTATATATGTTTAGTATTGTCATTCTTGCATTGCAGAACACAGCTGCATTTTTTGTATTCTTTTCTTTCATATTTGCTAATGCTATGTCTATATGCCCTTTTGTGTTTCTTTGATACATAATGACGTGGCTCTGTTTTAGACGAAATACACAATAAGCATATAAACAAGCAGCACGAGGGACAAGGTAAACTTCTAATCTACATTCGGCAGAGGATATACCTAAAAGAAATATGGACTATATCTTCATACTTTGAACGACAAATATATTTTACATATCTACTCAGGTGACGTTTACATTCTGATGTCAAACGATCAATTCTATGTCAGAGTTAATTTTCATCTAACCATTAAGTCCCAGTACTTGGAATCTTTCAATCCATAATGGGTTTAGGGGAATTAAACATACAGAAATAATATACAAAATACGAAAGTAATAAATGAGGTTGTTTAATTTGATATACTAGTATGCTGTTTTGTGCGTCTTTGTTTGTTGGTGGTGGGGATTTTTTTGTGATGAAGATTGTAACATAATGATGACTGCTGTACCCCTACCTTTGACTTTTTTATCCATAAACATGCCTGTTTGTTTTGTTCATGCATCGTTTTCAATATAATGAATTTGATACGATTAGAATACAAGTGCTAGTTCATTTTGTTTGTAATTTTACTTTTTTTAGGCACCACATTATTGATCTATCATGATTACCAATCAAAGCAATCTAACAGATCATGCATTATATTGTCAAACAATCTCATTTTTAAATGCATCCAGAGCACAAACATGTACACAAAAAAAAATAGTCACACAAAAAAGAGTAAGATAAATAAGGGCAAATTATATAATCACATGAATAATGTTGTTCTGGGTTTCAGTATCGAATATTAAGTTAATTTACTATCCCTTGAAAATAAAAATAAAAACGAATGCATACTTACTACTATCCCCTTTTGATTCGTAGCTGAGGACTTTAAACCCTGTAACACACAGAACAGCACAGATGTTTGTGTTCCATGTCCAGAAGGACAATACATTGCAGATACTTACGAGACAGAGTGGTTTGAACGATCACAATGTGTAGACCGGCCCACATGCCTACAAGGTGAGAATTTTAATAGCTATGCTGTGTAATTATGCAATTTTAGTAACGCTTAAACATTTCTTAGGCAAGCTGCCATCCCAAATCTTTTTTGAATTAAAAATTATTAAAAAGGTAAAGATTTCGAATAAATATTTAACTATTGTTAAATTTTCGATTTTTTAAAGATTTTAAGGTTTTTAAAAGGTGTAGGTCCGGTAAGAGTCGTTTTTTGCCTAAAATTTCAGGTTCATCTGATTAAAGACTTCGGAAACTTTTTAAACACTTAAGGCTGTAACAAACACCTTAACTTATATTCATTTGGCTGGTTTGATTTTGAATAATATTTTGAAAAAATATTTACTTTGACACTTGACATAAATTAAAACATTTCGAAAAATTTGAACCAACCACTTTAACAGAAAAAAAACCTTCTAATTTATATAGCAGTTTGACAAACACCTATAATAATCATTGAAAAGCTTTATATTTCCTTAACAATAGAACGTGATTAAAACGGTCGGCTGTTTTAACGAGTTATCTCCCTGCAGTGTTATGAACTACCTAAAATGTCTACTTCAGTCTTATTAATTAGTTAACATGAAAGATTTGAACTGATTTAATCATGAAAGTACCAAAATTCAAGCTTGAATATGAAAAGTCTATCAACATAATCAAATATACCATAATATGTAACTCTTAACTTGCTGTTTTTTTTTGTCAAAGGAAAGTGGCCACATCCGAGTTCACTCCAAATCTATGTAAAATCATCAAATACAATTTATATTTAAATATTAAAAATGAACACAAATACGGCCACTTCCATTAAAGATGGAAACCGTCTAAAATTTAACTCAACTGCTTAAATTATGAAGTGATTAGAAATTTATCTCGACTTAATGATGATAGTACCCGATATATGTGCATTGTATTGTCGAAAAGAAGCCCAATTTTATGTAGAACCAGTATTCTACTTTCCAAAAAAGTAGCTTAAAGTAATTATTATGTTTTGGGAGCTGTTGAAAAAGGGGTCTTAATGAATCTCTCCTTTAGCAGTTCCTAATCAGAAGAATATTTATAATTGGTTAAAACATCTTTTGAACTAAAACATAGTGATGTTTGTTATCAGTTTATTTCTTGAATCAATCTCATGGGATGATATCGATGCCAACAATTAAGGATAAATAAAATACAAAGCAATAAGCATGATGTTAATCATGTTCATTTGCAACACCATCGACACATGATGCAAAATTTGACAATTCCCGGAACGTTCCTTTTTCAGGTAAAATAAGAAAAGCGCGTCTAAATCATTTAATGTATAAGGTGTCAATAGTGTACATTGCGTATTCAGTTTGTCTTTGACTAATAAGTTTAAATAATCCTTTGGTAGCTTCCGTCATATTTTTTATGCCCACCTACGATAGTAGAGGGGCATTATGTTTTCTGGTATTTGCGTCCGTTCGTCCGTCCGTCTGTCTGTCCCGCTTCAGGTTAAAGTTTTTGGTCAAGGTAGGTTTTGATGAAGTTGAAGTCCAATCGACTTCACACTTTGTACACATGTTCCCTATGATATGATCTTTCAAATTTTATTGCAAAATTAAAGTGTTTATCCCATATTCACGGTCCATTGAACATAGAAAATGATAGTGCGAGTGGGGCATTCGTGTACTGAGGACACATTCTTGTTTAATTTATTTATTTACCATAACCATTATCACTATTGTTTATTTCTTAAATTTCACTACAGATACTACTTTTGTATAGACAATTAATATACCAAATATATATATATTTATTAGTTCCCAATTTCATTTTAGAACAAATACGAAATGAAAAAGGCATTTGTGTATGCGATCGAACTAAAGGATATATAAAACAAAGTGGAGGCGATGAAAGTATATGTGTTTTAACTTTAGTCGAATGTAACAAGCCTGGCGAGGAGCTACATGAATCAGGTAATTACTCCTTGTCGAGTAGATAATTATTTTACCATAGTTCATATTGTGACATTAGTTTTTTTTCCAACAGATTCAGAAGCTGCTGGAGTCATTTATTTCGTCATAAAAAAATAATAATCACGTTGAAAATAGATAATACAAAAAATAATAACTTGTCTTAACACTGTATAAACATTGCAAATGGAGTATGTGACGGTGTAAATTTTCTTCCCTAAGACAAGCGATTATTCCTTAATCTAATATCTGCACAATATAAGAGACCAGCTATGAATTATCTCCAAATTCTTTGGGGATATGAGATACTTAAAAAAAAATATTAGAAAAAAAAAACTAATAAAGGTTTAATGCTGTTCAACCTTGTACTTGTTTCGGCTTTCAAACTTTTGTATCTGGGCGTCACTAGTAAGTTTTGTGTGGACAAAATGCACTTCTGGCGTATTAAAATTTTAAACTTGTTGCCTTTTGAAAAAAATGTTTTGTTAGCTATTATTCGTGTGTTTCCTTGTCAATTATGTTCTCCAATTTATTTATATAATTGTAGTCCTGTAATGTTGTGTTGTCATTTTAATGTTATATTTCACATGGCCATAAAAGAGGGAGGTTTGGCATGCCACAAAATCAGGTTCAACCCACCATTTTTCCTTTATATATGTGCTGTACCAAGTCAGGAATATGGTCATTGTTATATTATAGTTCGTTTCTGTGTGTGTTACATTTTAACGTTGTAATTCCGTTGTGTCGTTTGTTTTCGCTTATTTTTTAGTGTGAATTCACATTGCTTTAAGACGTGTCACGGTACTTATCTATCCCAAATTCATGTATTTGGTTTTGATGTTTTATTTGTTATTCTCATAGGATTTTGTCTAATGCTTACTCCGTTTCTGTGTGCGTTACATTTTAATGTTGTGTCGTTGTTCTCCTCTTATATTAAATGCGTTTCCCTTAGTTTTAGTTTGTTGCCCCGATTTTGTTTTTTGTCCATGGATTTATGAGTTTTGAACAGCGGTATACTACTGTTGCCTTTATTTACATATATAATACATCGTCTCAAATAAAGCCCAACAATGTTCGATCTGCAAATGTTTTATTCATCAATCAACGAGATTGGAGCATCGGTTGTTTGATATCGCGGCGACAATGTTTGCGCTGTGTCCAGCGCCCAAGAGAATTCGAAAAAGAAGCCTTTATAAAATATAGCTTTCATTAATAAGTAATGTCTTGATTCGTCGGCTTCATCTTAGGTTATTTTACTTACTATGGCGCAAGTTCAAGACATATGGGTTTTTTTTCTTATTGTAGGATATTGTGGTAATTGTAATAAGGGATTTTACAAACCAGAGTCTAGTAATTACCTTTGTCGAAGAAAAACAAATATAACGTAAGTTACTATGTATTTTGATTGTGTCTTTCATTTTAGATGTGAGGATGTGTCGCTGTGAGTGTGCAATTAAAACACTTAATAGATTTATGTATGGCACGCCGTATTTATATTTATTCAAATTTGAAATATCTTATTTATTTAACAAGTTATCTTATTAAGTATTAAGATATCTTTAATTTTTTTAAGATATCTTTATTTTTTTTAAGATATCTTTAATTTTTTTTAGATATCTTATTTAATTTGAAAGTAAATAAGATATCTCTATTAGTTATAAGATATCTCTATAAGTTTATAATATATCTCCATAAGTTAATAAGATATCTCTATTAATTAATAAGATATCTTATAAAGTATATAAGATATCTTACTTCTTCATAAAGATATCTTTTAAATACATACTTTATAAGATATTTTATTAATTAATAGAGATATCTTATTAATTAATAGAGATATCTACGGAAGCCTGGAGCTGCCTTGTGTAATTGTTTATAACTAAACCATATTTGATAATTATTGCGATAATGTTTTGTATATTGCAAGATGACGCCTTATTTATCGCAATAATTCGCTGTATCTAACAACAAGGCACTTTATTTAGCGCAATGATTTGTTAAATTTAACACTAAGAAGACTTAATTATCGCAATATTTGCTATATATATACCACAAGTCACCTTATTTATGGCAATATTTCGTTATATCTAACAACAAGACGTCTTTGTTATTGCGATGATTTTATTCTGTAAAACAGTACCACTTAATTAACGCGATTTACGATTTTTTTCGCTTTAAATTTCGGAAGTTAAAGCTAAGTCATCATAATTATGGCGATAGCAAATTTCAATTTACATATGTAGCGTGAGCAGCCATTAAACGGCCATTTTCGTTATGATCAACACCCGATCAACCAGACCATTTTCTCCCGTATGAATTCTTTTGACTAGAGAAGACTACATTCAAAGGAAGCTACCCCTCATTCTGAACAATGCTTTTGGTAAGTAAATATTTCATGGTATTAACATAATAGCTACTGTCTGTTCTTTTTATACCACCCACTTGAAACGTGGGGGTCATGGTATAGTAATCACTTAATAAAACTTTCACAAATTCTTTATAATATAATGCTTCTGTGCACCTTTTATTTCATATATATATTGATTGAAATTTATATTTTTTGGGGTTTGCCATAACAAAACATGGACTTTGCCATCCCTTATCAACGGGTATTCATTTCTTATTCGCAATTGCAAGATCAACCTAAACCACTGAACAAAACGGACGGACAGACGACAATTATATACCATAATAGGTCCGTCAAAATTTTGACAGGCGTATAAAAAACAGTTCAACTACTTTTACAAGGCGAAAAGGAAAATAGAATCGTGAAGCCAGTAAACAATTCTTATTTTAATCTGAACATGCAAATTTAATATTATGTTATGTTTTTTACATTAGACATATTCACAGAACAACACCATCTATTCTGAGAGTCCGAGAAACTATAATAGTGGACAGTTTTCCTACTAATTCCACGTGTTTCCGAGTCATAGTAAACTCGAAGTAGCCTACAATGCATTGTAGTTTATTGAGTCGATTAGTCAGTATTTTAAGGCCATATCAGCCTTCTGTTTTTGGAAGTTACTACATTTTACTATGCAAAATATTCTCACGTCAGAAAATCTAGAGTTCCCGACCTGTTTATAACAGGCATATATGGTTAACCTTATCAAATCATATACAATTTTACATGTGTCATCAAAAAATATTTTTTAGTAGTGCTTTCTGATCCAAAGGGAAATAGATTAAATAAATTGTTTGGTTCCGATTCAGCCTGAAAGGAAGAAAGGACAATAATCAACATTAGTTTTTACACCTTGCATGCATATCAAAATGAGCAAAAATACAGTTTATTTACATTTGAACTACTAAGAGCATGAATTATTTGAAATAGATTTGTATTGCTCATGACTTTCCGTGGTTTAATTTAAAATGTTTTTAATTATTACTTTTATGTCAAAAAACCTACCACAGAGGAAGTTAGAAATAAGCAAAAATAAAAAGGGGCGGATGTTAGTCTGGTCAAGAAGGTAACTGTGATTTAGAAACGATTGAAAGTACAATCCAAATTTTCCACACAAACCTTTCTTTAATCAACATTAACATCGTGATAGATTTTCAATATGATCTGTTCGGTAGAACAAAATTAACCTCAAGTCATTTGCATATTTCAACATTCATTTACATACTCCAACATTAACCTCAAAATAAGACCTATAAAATTGGCATTGAAGAAAAAACAGTTTTTAGAAAGCTCGTACGAGTTCGCTAGCAACCCTTTGCGGGTTTTTAATTTGATAGGTGACTTTTTGTTAAATATTTGTTTGTTTTGAGATTGTGACACAAGTATGACTGCTATACCAATATTGTGACTATTTGATCTATTATGTCTGTTTTGTTCATACATGTACATCGTTTTATATATAATGGAATTTGATACGACTGTCATACAAGTGAGAGGTTTAGCGCTATAAAACCAGGTTCAATCCTACATTTTCTTCATTTGAAAATGCCTGTACCAAGTCAGGAATATGACAGTCGTCCATCCGTTTGATGAGTTTTGTCATTTGATAAGGGACTTTCCGTCTTGAATTTTCATCGGAGTTCAGTATTTTAGTTCCATTTGATAGGATAACGTCATTAATTTTCATGGCATCAATTGACAATTGATGTTATGATAATGTACACACAAGCGCATACGATGCATGGCAGATTTTAAATTTATGATTTGAGTTTTCTCTCAGTTTCATAAGAATGAAGATAACAATATTTATTTTAAGCTTCACGGCATCAATTGGTGATTTGAAGATCGCAAATACCCATTTACTGGCTCTGCCAACGCGTTGCCAGTAAAGTTAATTTGCGACCATCCAATCGCGAATTGCTGCCGTCGCAGCTTAAAATATATTACAGTTATCTACTGATAAATATCTTTGCATACATTCATTTTGATCCAATCTTTAAAGCTATCCGAACATCTTCCCCAAGTTTACTATACATCGGATAAGACCATTTCAGTGGAACAAATGCAATAAAATAGCAGTCTAAAGTTCTAAGTTGTACACCTTTATGTTTCAGATGGTACTTGCTCTTCTCCTGTTCTGCAAGGCCAGTGCTATTCCATATCCAGACATAGATGCATCATTAAACGAACTAGTTGTATACTATACAAGTTTTTCGTTTACAACAAAAGAAGTACTCGGGTTTTTACTAAACATACATCATATAATGCTGAGCGAAAGATCATTTTATAGAATTAAAAAACGTTTGAGATTGCAAAAAAGAGGAGTTGAAAGTGCTATTGCTGATATTGTTACAAAAATTTTACAGTTAAGAAATGCAGGATATACCAATATAGGTTATCGATCTTTATGGAATGTACTTCGCTGCCTAGGCGTAAGAGCTTCACAACACACGGTTAGGATAGTTTTGAAAGCTATTGACGGAGACGGCGTTTTAAGGATACAAAGACATAGGCTTACAAGAAGACGATACACAAGTAACGGACCGAGCTTTTGCATCCACGTCGATGGATATGATAAGTTAAAGCCGTTTGGAATATCTGTCCATGGTGGAATCGACGGTTTTTCAAGAAAGATACTTTGGCTGAAGGCTACAAGTTCAAATAAAAATCCCCGTATAGTTGCAGGACATTTTCTTGAGTATTTGAAGACAAGCAAGAGGGTTCCAAGGGTAGTACGCATGGATGCAGGAACTGAAAATGTTATAGTTGAACGTATTCAAATAGCTTTGAGATCATTTCATAATGATAGCATGGCAGGACATAGAAGTGTTTCAATAGGAAGATCAACGGCCAACCAAAAGATCGAAATGCTATGGAGTTTTCTGATGCGAAATTTCACAACATTTTGGAGGAATTTGTTTAAAGATATGGTAGATGAAGGTATACTAAACAATGCCGACCCTGTGCATCTTGAATGCATACGGTTTTGTTTCCTACCACTTATTCAGAGACATTTAGACATGTTTCTACAATCATGGAATTCACACAGAATAAGATCTCAAAGAAATGTTGAATGTCCACATGGTATACCTGACGTTATGTACTACCAACCTTTTATTTACGATAAATATGACTGCTCTTATGAATTGCCGTGCGACATAGTTGTATTGAATTACTTAACTGATATATACACAGATGCTGTTCTACCTAGAGGCACTAAAGAAGAATTTAGACAATTAATAAATACTCTCACGTTTTTAGATATCGAAGAATTCGATGTCATTGAAACTCCAACACAGGCCAAAGAACTGTTCAACTTATTATCAGGCGTAATATCACAACATTTGTTAAATCGATAGACATTTACAGATTTAACGTTTATTCATCATGATAATTATCTGTTATTTCACCATGTTGTCGAATATATGGACCCGAATTTATACGCGCATAAGATATTTGATCTGTTGATGCAAAGAACAACATTGAAGTGCATAATGTGTACATACTAATTTTCTTGTTTTTCGTTGATTATGCCTCTTTTTTGTCAGAATCGATGTAAATATTGAATGAAAATGTTTTGTTGTATTTAGTATTATATAAATAGCAAAGAATAAATGCCTACTGTTTCTTTTAACAAGTCTTTCCTATGCCTGAGTCATCATTAAATTGATAACAGTTCGACACATTTAAATATGCCATATTGGTCTATTCCTTCATGATGTAGCTGAGTATCATTCAGTCATTTTTCATATCTGTTACAATAACCAAACACTTTTCCATAAAAATGACCATCGAGTTCAACGTGTCATACATTAACAAAATATTATTATTAAAGTACATTCAAATCTTATTTGCTGTCAACTCAACCAATCCGTTTCATTCGTAATGAACTGGACAGAGTGTAGCTAAATTAAAGAGGAACACAATGTATGATATAGTATGTCTGTCACTCACGTCACTGAGTATAAAAGGGGGCATGGTTTCATATAAACCACTATATTTGGAAGGTATATAACGTCACAGTACCCAAATTGCACCGAGTACCAAAATTGCACCTACTTGTATTCAACAAAAAAAACTGGGGATATCTTACTTGTTTTCTTTGAGTCTAAACCCTTGGTATTTTTCAGGGTATTCATATGATTTGATACAATACACGTCATTTAACATTGCTGAACATATACAAAACCAGTAAAAATAAACAGATTTGTTATTAACCGACCCTCATTGTCAATCAAAGATGTAAGTTATGATATAAGACAGACTTAATTGTATATATGTTTTATCCATTTATTTCCTGATCGATTGGATCAATGCGTTCAACGTAACATAGTCACAAAACTTTGACTTATTAAGTGAGATACAAATATCTGTATAGCTGCTTTTCATTCGTCTTTAGAAGCTAATGTAAACAGGTAAATGCACGAACAAGTCGAGAAGAAGAGAAACACGTTTGTTTCTCATTACAATGCCGATTGGTTACTGCAGTATTGAAAAACACATCTTTCGAACGTAACAAAAATTAAGAAACCTTTATAGCATCAATTTAAGATATTTAATGTTCATTTGTGATTTGAGCGGGTTTTCGTTTTTCTAAAGTACGATTTATCTCTCGTTAATTCAACGTCTTTGAATCTATGTTGTTTTATGTCTGTTGGTAGTTCAGTGCAAGACCAATTATTCAAATGTTTCCTTAACATCGGAATGGTGAATATTCGTGTCAATTCTTTTACCGGTATATTACTGCACAATAAAACATACTTTGGTTGTATGAAGTCTAACAAATCGTTAGATTTTGCCATTATCCACTTTCGATTCCAAGGTATCTAGGGCCTGTTATTGTAGTTACACAATAGATAAAAGCTGGTATAGAAATAACCTGGCAAATGAAATGCCTAGAGTCATATTACCTAATGTTGCTTTATTGTTACATAGATTTGTCTGTTTAAGCCGTTTTAACTATTTATGTTTTTTCAACCTGCATATTACGTCTTCAAGCAGCCATCTATAGACTTATTAAAGAAAACACATGTCAAGTTTTACTAGGGAAACAAGTTTGGACACAGTTCAGATTGTTTGAATGTTTACCTATATTTCTAAGAAAAAGAGTTCTCTCCTTTATTCAGCATTAAACTGTGCTATGTTCAACTGTAGCAAAGCGACACTCTACCTTTGGCCTTTGTTAGTCTTGTATGATTTTTTATTTTAGTTTCTTGTGTATGATTTGGAGTTTAGTTAGTATGACGTCCATTATCACTGTACTAGTATACATATTTTTTAAGGGGCCAGCTGAAGGACGCATTAAGGTGTTGGAGTTTCTCTCTACATTGAAGACCAATTTATGGCCTTCGGCTGGTGTCTGCTCTATGGTCGGGTTGTTAACGCTTTGACATATTCCCCATTCCTTTCTCAATTTTACCTGTACCAAACACTAAAATGTATTAGTGTGTTTTTGTGTTTTACCAAATGATTCTTATAAAATACCTGAAATTAAATGCCAGTTAAAAGAAAAAGAGGAGGAGAGTAACACATTAGGTGCTTTTCAGAATGATTTGGTTTAAATTTACGAGATTGTATCTGATAGTATCTGAGAACCTACATGCATGAACTATTTTTGGGAGAAATTGTATTTGCTTATACAGAAAATGAATGAATTATGACCGGAGCGGCCCCCCACTTAGGCATTCAATTGGCCCCCATTCATGAAAATTTCTGGATCTGCCACTGAGTTTGTCAAATTTTGTTTTAAAAAAAATACATTTGCATAATAATGGACTAAGCTTAAAGCAACGCACTTTACTAATACATTTACAGAAAGAACTCATGATCAATACAGTGATATACTAAGTACTGGAAATACACGACATTCATGTACATTAGTTCTTCCTATTTAAACCACAACTATGATTTAGGTAGCACTCCACAGTTCGGTGTGTAGATTCGTATTTTGGTCACTTTTTCAAATATAAGAGGTAGTGTTCAATAAAATTCTTTTTTGGATAGCTGATGATTAAGATGCTTAAAATAGCCTTCATAGTGAGCATCAAGAGTATTTAATGTATGAAATATGGCTGTTGTCTGTATGACAGTCTGTCTTTGCATATCCAAACCAGGCAATGGTTTGTCAATTATTGTTATTTTTTTTACAACTTTTTGTTGCACGAACTTTGTGATTAATTTTGCGACAAAAATGGGGGGAGAGACACCCATTTTTAGCTCACCTGGCATAGCCATGTCAATTATGTGAGCTTATGACATTACTTGGCGTCCGTCGTTGTCCGTCGTCCGTCGTCTGTCGTCTGTCGTCGTCGTCTGTCGTCGTAAACTATTTCAAGAATCTACTCCTCTGAAACCACTAGGCCAAATACTTCCAAACTTTAACTGAATGTTCCTTATGGTATCTAGTTTATAAATTGTATCCGAAGTTTTGATCTATCAACAAACATGGTCGCCATTGCTAAAAATAAAACAAAGGGGTCAAATGCAGCTTTAGGGCTTATATCTCAAAAACGAAAGCATTTAGAGCAAATCCGGCACAGGTAAAAATATTCATTAGGTCAAGATCTATCAGCCCTGAAATTTTCAGATGAATCAAACAACCCATTGTTGGGTTGCTGCCACTTAATTGGTAATTTTAAAGAAATTTTACTGTTTTTGGTCATTGTCTTGAATATTATTATAGATAAAGATAAACTGTAAACAGCAAAAATTATCAGCAAAGTAAGATCTACAAATAAGTTAAAATGACCAAAATTGTCAATTGACCCCTCAAGGGGTTATTGTCCTTAAATGACAATTTTTCACAATTTGTTCATCATATTTGCTAACTTTAAAAAATCTTCTCCGGACTCTATAACTACTCAACCAAATTCAACCAAACTTCAACTGAATGATCAGTAAAGTGTATAAAATAAAGTTTGTGTTTTATTTTCTATTTCGTCAAAAGACATGGCCGTCATGGCTAAAAATAGAAAACAGGTTAAAATGCAGTGTTTGGCTTATATCTCAAAACTTCCTGCATTTAGAGCAGAAAAGACAACAGGTTCAAGTATTTATTAGGTCAAGGTCTACCTATCCTGAAATTTTCAGCCGAATCGGGTAACTGGTTTTGCAGGTATAATACCCCTGAATTGATGATTTTAAAGAAATTTTGCAGTTTTTGGTTATTATCTTGAATATTATTATAGATAAACTGTTAATAGCAAAAATGTTAAGCAAAGTAAGATCAACAAATAAGTCAATATGAACAAAATTGTCAATTGACCCCTTAAGGAGTTATTGCCCTTTAAAGACTTTTTTCATCAAATTGACTTACTTTAAAAAATCTTCTCCTTTGAAACTGCTGTATCAATTTCAGCCAAACTTAGGCTAAATGAGTTTCAGAGTAACTAGTATAAATTTTATATTTTATTTCCTTGTATGTCAAGAAACATAGCTCCTATGGCTAAAATAGAACATAGGAGAAAATGATTTTTTTTTGCTTTTGAAGAAAATAGGACGATTCAAAGAACATTTAAATAAATTGAAAAGCCAAAATAATCATTGATGAGAGATTTAAACAAAAAAAATTAGGTGAGCGATTCAGGCTCTTGAGAGCCTCTTGTTTATTTGATCATTTGGTAGATTATTGTCAATAGTTACTGAAAAGGTATCACTGAAAGGCATTAAACTTCTAGTTTGATTCAAATTTTGGGGGAATATGTGACATTTTCACCCTTCTTTTTGCAATTTAATACGTAAATTAATGCAAAATGTTCCCATGGAGACACAAAACAGGGGTTATATTTCACTCTTTTAACTTTTGAAAATAAAATCTATGAAAGATACATTTGAACATGTATAACACAAACAGTTAGGTTAATGTATTTGAAAAATAGGAATAGAGGATGATGAAACATTTTGTGGTTCAATTTTAATTAATGTTTTTCTAACTGTACAGTGCTACCTTGAAATAAATGTAAAACTACGTGCATCAGAAGTCCAGCAAAAGACATGCAATTATCATATTATATGTTCGTACTATGGATAAACATTCGATTCAAATCAAGTAATTGTTCAATAGGAAAAATGCTGGTCAGCCCAATCGTACTAGTTAATGGGACTTGGTATGGTGACCTGTGTCCTTCTGCACGAAAACCTTTCGGAGTATCAAGTTAAAAATAAAGATCAGCGTTGCTTAATTTTAGTGGGTTTAAATCACATCACATCAAGATCATGATTGTGTTCGCTGCCATATCGTAAAGACTTGATTGCAAATAATAAACATATGAAAAGCAATTACTTTCCTTTGCATACCTTTAAAAGTTAATCCTTGTCACTAAATAATTGAAAACATACATTTACTATTACGTTTACACTCCTCGTTTACCCTTATACGATTTCAAAGTTGTAACACTTCATTGTTTTGGTCCCCCTAGAGAGTTTGTGTCATTGGCAATCACACCACATGTTCTACTTTTATTTTGTTATATATAGACATTATCTAATAACCACATACATCATATACGGAATGCATCTTGCAACCGAAGAAACCAAATACAGAGTGAGACTGTCCTAACAACTACATACACCATATACAGACCGTATCTAACACCACATACACCATATACAGACTTCATCTAATAACCAAAGACACCATATACAGACTGTATCTAACAAAAACAGACACCATATAAAACAACTTCTTTTTTGTTAAACGTTAACAGACACCATATAAAGACTACATATAATAACCACAGACACCATATAAAGATTACATCTACCTACCACAGATACCATATAAAGACTACATTTAACAACCACAGACACCATATGTACACAGACTTTTAACTACCACAGATACCATATAAAGACTGTATCTAACTACCACATGCACCATATATAGGTGTAATACCACCATTGATTTTTCCCTATTAGTCTTTGTTAAATTGGCACTTTAAAAAAAATTGTACAGAATTTACCTTTATTTCAACCAAAGAAATACTTTGCATGTATAAAGTTTAATCTTTTCCTGTGATACAGTGAAAATTTCACGCTACATTTCATTGCATATAAGAAAGTAACCAACACGGGAAGTAAACAACCCAATTTTTACACTGTTATTTACTGGTTACCTGCTTTGGTAGCTATGTAACCAGAACGTTCCAAAATATTTTATAAGACCATCAAATAAAAAAAATAATGGTGCTTTCAGACTTCCAACATACATATTTAAGACTCAGAAAATTTTTAGTGCATTGAAATGCAGGGTTAATTTTCTACAACTGTCAAATTCAAGGGAATATTTTTTTAGGCCTACTTTCGTATGCAACCGGATGCGACGTACCATGATTTGGTGGTATAACACCTATATACAGACTACATCTGCCTACCACAGATACCATATAAAGACTACATTTAACAACCACATACACCATATATACACAGACGTATAACTACCACAGACACCATATAAAGACTATCTAACTACCACAGACACCATATATAGACTACATCTAACAACAACAGATACCATAATTAGACTACATTTAACAACCACAGTTGGATGGAGAGTTGTCTCATTGGCACTCACACCAAATCTATCTATATCTACATACACAATATATATATATAGACGTTATCTACATAACACAGACACCATATCAATACAGACTTTATCTAACTACCACAGACACCATTTATAGACATCTAACAACAATAGATGTATACCATGTAAAAACTACATCTAACAACCACAGACATCATATAAAAACTAAATCTAACCACAGACATCATATCTATACAGACTTTATCTAAATACAACAGACACCATATAAACACTAAATCTAACAATCACAGACACCATATATAGACTACATCTAACAACAACAGATACCATGTAAAGACTAAATCTAACAACCGCAGACGTCATATATATACAGACTTTAACTAACTGTCACAGACATCATTATATATATGAAGAGTTAGACTACATATTACAACCACAGACAACATGCATATATAGACTACATCTAACAACCACAGATAACATCTTATAACCACATACACCATATATACAGACTGCATTTAACAGTCAGAGACACCATACATACAGACTGCATAAATGTGTTAGTAGAATATCCTGGGAGCTTATTCACGAAGCATCCGTTAACTAACGGACCCGTTAACTTAACGGAGACGTTAACGGGTACGTCCGTTAAAATTTAACGTGGTATTCACAAACGTGTCCGTTAACATTGAGATAACGGGTGCGCTATTAACGGATGCGTTAGTATGCACATTAGACGTGATTGATATGTCGGGTGTTTTCATTGGTTTATAAATCGACTCGACACTACAATGATCAAAGAGTTTGTTTACATTTTCTTATAATAGTGTTAACTTTTTCAAACGAGTGTGCATTCAAGACAATATCATCGGCTACAATACGTCGAAAACCTCAATCGAATATTCATTTTCATGTTATTCCATGGCTGAAGCTCCACCTTTCTTTTTTTGTTAGGTATCCGCCTCTTAAATATTTAGGAAACTATAAAACGTACTAAAAGGTCAAGATCTTCATTTGTTTTAATTTTATAACAAAAAGCAATAAATCATGTGTACCACATCTTAAGAAACCTTTTTCAAACTATATAGGATTGAGTTGTGAAAAAAATGAAATGTGAAACTATCATTTCCTTTGCGAAAATCCAATTAAATTCTGATTTAAATAGGGGGAGGGTACCTATAGAAAAAGGTATAAATATCGGCTACAAATATCTGTGAAAAAATGTTTTTTTGGCGATCAATAAGGGGAACGTACACTATCTACGCTCCCTGGATTCGCTACTGTTAAGATACAGTGTTTTATCATTAAAACTGTGTTTTAATAAATAATCTAATAATCGAATTAATAAAATAACGGAAGAAAAGCAGTTTGTAGGAAAACTATAAATGTATAAATATGTATTTTTCAATGAGATGAAAATTCTGTAAAATATGATTAATTTGAATGGTACCTTGAAACCAAACAGAATACATGGAATACACAGAAGATCATACACGAGGCGCAAAAGTGACTTGCGCGAGCTTCCATTTCATTGGATAAAACTGTAACGTGAACAATTTCCAATATAAGTTGAAGGTCTTGAAGCTGTCAATCATTTTATTTATATTACAAATTTTATATACCATGTGTCTTACTTCGGATTCGTTTGTTTAAATATGTTAACTCGTAAAAACCATGGTATATATAGTACTTCGACCTCACACCTTCGAAAAATAGAGCACACATACTATAACGTTGAATAGACTGATTAATATTCACGTATCTGGTCAAGGTCGTTTAAAGCTTCCATCGACGTATTCTAATACATGATTCCAATCACAATTCTAGCTTTTATAAATGTGCATGTAAAATTCATTGGTTTTATAGTTTTCTGCAATCGGTAGTTAAGTTACAATTCTAGCTTTTATAAATGTGCATGTAAAATTCATTGGTTTTATAGTTTTCTGCAATCGGTAGTTAAGTTTAAACTTTAAAATCTTAACAGTTTTCACATCTAAATATTCAATTTAAATGTCTCCTCTAGATGAAGGGACGACATTTAAAGTTCAATGTAGGATAACAAAAAAAGCTCAATTCACATATTTTTTTCATTTACTCCACCCCCCCCCCCCCCCCCCCCCACACCCCAGTTGTTTATCCTGCATTTTCTTTTACTCAATGGACTCGATGAATTAATGTTGTACTTAAAAAATGAAACCGTACTTTACTACAAACACTTCATATTCTTTTCCAAGTTTTATGTATTCGACATAGGATAGCGATTTTTTTTTCTGATTCCGTTTACTTGAAGAAGAAAAAATCCCGAAATTGTAAGTACATTCATAACATGTAACCAACCATGCTTTGTTAGGAAAAAAAACGGAGATGGCCAATCATGGCACAGGGGATGATTAAATGTAGCTTATAAATTCCAACGATATAAGTTTTATTAGGTTTTGCTATATGTATCCTCGGTTGAAAAACGAACGTAAATTATATATTGTAAATATTTATAGACCGTTGGTTTTCCCGTTTAGATGGTTTTACACTAGTAATTTTGGGGACCTTTATAGCTTGTTGTTCAGGGGCTCCATGTTGAAGGCCGTACATTGACCTATGATGGTTTACTTTTGTAAATTGTTATTTGGATGGGGAGTTGTCTCATTGGCACACATCTTCCTTTACCTATGTAAATAGAAACAAACAGTTTTTTAAAAAGTGTTTATTCATTAAATCATTTAAATGTATCGATAAAAAGGTGAGTTTCTTCTTGCACATGCATTTAGTCATCCTTAATTTCTTGATATTTTGTTTATCATTTTATCATACACGTTTCGTTTTGTATTTCATTTTAAATACGAATACATACTTCATATACTTTAGCGGATAGTTCAACAATGTTATGGAGCTCTATTCTTACAGTATAAAATTGAAAGATAAATGTTCATCCATTTAAAATCGAAAACAGTACATTTATAATTGAAAAAAGAAGATGTGGTATGATTGCCAATGAGACAACTCTCCACAAGAGACCAAAATGACACAGAAATAACAACTATAGGTCACCGTACGGCTTTCAATAATGAGCAAAGCCCATACCGCATAGTCAGCTATAAAAAGACCCGAATTCAAACAAGAGAATTGTTCTTTATAAACTACGATTTCTCACAATTATTAATTTATTATTTAGTTCCACACATGCATAAGAAATAATCTTCGCCGATGTAACATTTCAATTTATTACAACAACCTGCCTTCACTGAATTCATTCAGGTGCACCAATGATAAAGTTATTTTGTTTCTTTCTTTGGGGGACGATTTCCTCCGTTTATGGTTCGCTTATATAGCTACACTTTTGTACTGTGTGTATGTTTTATAGCATGAAAATAATAAAAGAGGAATGTCAGTGCAACCCCTGATTAATTATTGTAATGGATCAGTATTATGAGATATCCTTATATTTCTCATCATGCCGGGTACAAGATAATTGAGTTGCTGCATGCAAAGAACTTGGAATATTATAAAACAAAATATCAGTATAATATTTCGACCCCACTATTTGACGTTAACAAAACATTTATTTATTTATTTTGACCAAAGGTTTGTAAACTATACAAATCATTGTTTTTACGTTCGTAGTAACATGATAGTAAATTCCATTGTCAGTCACCTGTGTCAATTCACGTGCACATTGACTACACTGTTGTTGTATTTAAATCTTTCAGCCAATGAAATGAGACGTAACAAGTTGTTTGTTTGTGATACGCCAGAATGTTATCAATGAACTATCAAACGCTAAAGTCGACTGCATTTCAGTATATTAGAAAAATCGAATTAATTCAGAATGATGTCCACCATGTGCTTACACTGCACTATTATTAGAATAGTAAAATAAATAGGATATACAAATATACGGGTGTCAATCGGTTTAACGAGAGAAATGATCGTGAAAGAATATCTAACGGCGGTCAAGTATTGAGTGACGATCGTGAAAGCTCTGGTAACTGTGAACGACATTAAATGTAAATTCTAGTTCAGAATCTTTGAAAAAATCGCTTAATTTTCAAAACCCGGAAAAAATTCGAATAAAAAAATATGTCTGTCAAAATGGTTTAACTTCTTCAACAAAACTGTGAAATAAGATTAATGAAAATATGCAGTACTTCATGAAAAAACACAAAAGGCGCAATCATGTCTATAAATTAATTACAAATCACACGCTTTTTGTACCTATAATGGTCATATTTCAGTTTATCATGATATATTTGAAATTTAATCTTTGGTGTATCTGATAGTACAGTAAAATTAAAGTATGTTCTTCCATTATAAGCATTTTAACTTCTATATGAAAACCTTGAATTTGTTTAATTTCCATCATACTTGATCGTGAAAGATCAGGCAACGCCCTTTTTTTTTTTTTTTTTTTTATCGTAAAAGATAATGCGTGACCAGACTTATTACTAGTAATCAGAAATCAGTATTTTTTCATTTTCATTTCAACTGGTTGAAGCCTGTAACTATTTTGATAAGGATGAACATTAAAGCTATTATTTTTTTTTATTCAACACTTTATCTCGAAAGTTAAACAAAAAACAAACTTAAAACGTGTGTGAAAGATTCAGCTCTGAGAATCGGTCAAGTGCAATTCAAAAAGACCGACACTATTTAGCCAATTATATCATGGATATATGCAACGTTTCAACCAAAATGATATCCATCAAACAAAAAATACTGCAAAACAGCATCTTTCATGAGTAATTTGAGATTGAACGATAACCAACATTTTGTGCAATAGTACTTTCTTAAGTTCTTTATAACACAACGCAGATGTGGATTGGTTTAACTACATTATACAGACTATAGAATACCAGATCGCAAATGCTGTAATGTCTCGTCTTCTTTACTTATAATAGTATATTTGTTGAACGTCTATATTATCAAGGGTTTTCCTAGAAGTGTCAAATGAGCTTATTAATAATAAAATTGTCAATGGTTCATAAAAAGAGTTCAAGGTAAGAAGAACCATGCCATACAGATCTCTAAAAATATCCCGTACACAAAATAAATGTGTTCCGATCCTTACAGTGCCTTAGAAACTGACAAATGAAAAAGTTATGCTCGGCCAATTAATTCGGAACTTAAGGTCAAAAGTATATGAGCCCTGACCGACAGCCAGACATAGACATCTTACTATCATTTAATATATCAAATACAATTGACGTCATCATGTTCATATATGAAACATGCAGACAGGCATGTACACCATACACGAAATACCTTGGCGCTATAGCATACAGGTATATATCCAAAAGGCTTAACAACATAAAACAAACATTGCCGAATGATGCATGATAATGAGTTCGATGTTATTTAAAACCTTGTAGAAGTCAAAAATCTACACCTTACAATCATAAAAACAGACAGTTATCCTAAAGTTTAACGAATCCGCGATACGGACTTGAAAACAACAATGAACCTTCATCCACGAAATGAGGGAAATTCGGGGTCAGGTGAATCCTGTCTGACGAACATGTAGTTTATAGGATTCAATATACAAGATGTGGGTATCCTATAACTCGTGATAAGTGAGTACTTCACATGACCATAAAAAGCTTCATTCTACAATCATCCAACTATTTTTCATTTCATTTTCTGAAAATATTAATACTTTGAAATGCTTTAACCTATTGAGGATGTTGACCTATCTAGCTTTCCTCAATACCAATAACAAATATTTATTATGATATAATTGAAGAATAATTTGAACGTTTTCCTAGCATCAGATCTTTCACGATCCTTTTCGCGATTTTCAAAAATGCGGTACGTGATCTTTCACGATCCGAAAAATCATTTTTTTCCTTTATTCTTTATATACCAATTTTCAGATTATGTGTATACAAAATAACTAGGAGAACTATTTGATTAATTCAAATAGAATGCCCTCATTCGGATAAAAGTAGTTTTTCCAGTCGAGTTTGTGAAAAAATCATGTTTGTTTACATTTTTTTTATTTCATTGAAATGTCGAGAAGCAATCTGCCTTTTGTGGTTTTGTAATAGCTTTGTGCTTTTAAAACTGGATATTCTCGCATACTGATCATAATGTGAACCATTTTGACAGACAGTTTTTTTTTGTCGTTAATTTGTCTGTGTAATTTATTAAACTAGAATATTTATTGACCTTTCATATGTCTTCTCGATTAAATGTCTTTCACGATCCGTTACCAGATCTTTCACGATCGTCTCTCGATACTTGACCGCCGTTAGATATTCTGTCACGATCATTTCTCTCGTTAAACCGAATAATACCCGTGAAATAGATGAAATTATATAAACATGTAACTGTTATATACAAATATTTATATACATATGTTATCACGGTGAGATTGAAATCCCTCTCATTTATTCATCATCAAAGCACGAACTTGTCTCAGAAAAAAATTTATATCTATGTACCTTCACATCACTTTCAGGTAAAGATATGTTATTTTTGTGAACATCCAAAAGGACTTGCGGTCATCTATGTTCAGTACTTCAGTACTTTGATTTTGTTTTGACCCCAAGATAATTTTGTCTAGGGTTCGCATTATTCCGACATCATTGGTCAATGATTATATGAAATGTTATTAAACTTTTTTAAAGGTTTAACTTCGCATGCTTACTAATTTAAATATATCTAATCAGAAGAAAACCCCAAATAAATATTATTCAAACATTTTGAACTCTATGGGTAAATAAAAAGAACCTACTGCATTGACTTAATATTGTATGTGTAATTAGTTCAAGCTTAACCTATCTCTGACATTAGCCATGTATCTTTTGTATATATGTATAAGGATGTTGAAGGGCATTAGATGGACTTTAAACTTATCCACTTGGAGTATCCGACAGGTGTATTCAAATAATCCAAGTGTCTCTGTGCTGGGTATGACCCACTTACATACAAAAAAAATGTAAGTATGGCATCCGTTTGGCGTAGTTTGATGTACATATACGCTCACACAAAATATCCTGTCAAAATTTGGGCAGTAAACCTGATGCTTCATGAATGGAAAGTGTTATGCTCTATGCAAGTTAGAAATATAGATATTTTATTCTCTGAAAACTAAGTTCAAGTATATGTAATATGAATAAAACTACAATCAATTTCTAGCCTTTCATCCTTGACAAAGTACTACTTTGACTGCATTTTTATTAGATATATTTGTTCTCATTCATTGGATATTTATTAAATATTTGACACTGAACGTGAAGCAAACAACAAGCTCCTTCCTAAATCGACGAAGATAATAAAAAATGAAATATAATTGATGGTGTTAAAAAAAAAAAAAAAAAAAAATATTACGTTTTTTTGTTTATCTTTTACTTTGTCAAACAAGATTGAAGTCATCGTTCCTTTGCACATTTTTTGACAGAATGAAAAGCTTTTGAGCTAGTTTCCTCTACCCTTTGGTTTAATACTTTTGGTGATAAGATTTTAAACGGAACACCAAACGGAATTTAAATTGTATGAATAATATGATATAAGGAGTATACGCCAATGATACAGCAACTCAACAGCAAATAATAACTAAAGGACATATTTAAGCAATGAGAATCGAAATAGGGAATATGTCAAAGGGACAATAACCCGACAAAAGAGCAATACGGGAAAATGAGAATAAATATTCTAAAGGTTTTGATCTGCATGGATTTTTATATTTTTACATTTTGATTATAATAGATATAGGAAGATGTGGTGTGAGTGCCAATGAGACAACTCTCCATCCAAATAACAATTTTAAAACAGTAAACCATTATAGGTTAATGTACGGCCTTCAACACGGAGCCTTGGCTCACACTAAACAACAAGCTATAAAGGGCCCCAAAATTACTAGTGTAAAATGCTTATATAGATATAAAAAGATGTGATGTAAGTGCCAATGAGACAACTCTCCATTTAAATAACCATTTTAAAAAGTAAACCATTATAGGTCAATGTACAAATTTGTATAAAACTTAGGCGGAGACTATGATTCCATTGTAAATTTACTATAGCTGGAGTCAAATTACTACACGAGTTACAATTCCCATGATTCCCCTCGTGGTATGCTGGTATCTCCTATTTTTTTTTTTATAAAAGAACATAAAATGTAACCAATTATAACTAAAAAAAATAATACAAAACAAATTATGTATCAGTACTATGAGGATCAGTGGGGTCGCCAAATGGACGACCGTACTGATAGAAAGGCTTAAGTATTCGTCACTTGAGAGTTTTCCCTATATATTCATATATATAAAACTACATATATTTTTTTTGGTCATATTTGGTTTGGTTTTAAGCAACTTGGTACCAATAGAAGCAGAATTGTCACAAGTTTATTTGGTTATATGTTTCTTTTGTGGATGATTTTTTTTTCACAAGATAAACACAAATATTATTTTTTGTTCAGAAATTCGCTTTGTATTCAACCAAATTAAATTATAAAAATTTAATGTATGTGTTCATATCAAGAGAAAGAGAAAACACCTGAAGACAAAACTATTACCAAATAAACAAAGTTAACATACGTTAGACAATTCTACGTCTTTTAAGGCCTTGTTGAAAAAAAATCCAACCATAAATGCCCCCAGAACAATTTCTTGAAAAAAAATGTGTTTTTATATGAATAAATAGCAACAAAAAAAAATGAAGGTGACGAATACTTTTGGCCAGGTACTGTATATTACTTTCAAGACACATGTTGGTCCTAAAAGAAAACGTTTCCCAGAGCGAAGGATAAATTTCACTCGATACGAATTTCGTCACATGGACAATGTCGTTGTCATAGGGGGAAACACACACACACACAATGTATGTCTCAGGTGCTCCTATAAAAGATTGACAAAAAACCATATTTTATTTCCACTAATATTCTGTTTACGACTTTTACCAGACTGCTATCCGACTGTACACGAGCTTAACTCGACCATTCACGACTCCTTGATGATTCCATTACGACTTCAACCCGGCACTTACAATATGTGGTCGCGAAGAGATCGGGTATTGGTCGAGTTAGTCTGGGATGAAAAAAATAAAGAAGTCGCAGTGATCATGAAGCGATCGGGCCTTGGTCGAATTAAATTGGACCACATATCGTACAGGTTGTCGTTGATCGGGAAATGATCGGATATTAGTCCAGCAAATATCGAAATAATCGAATACAGATCGGTAAACTATTTGTATCCGATCAAACTCGGTCTCTATATGATCCTTTCCAAATCAATTCGATCCCTACTCGACGAATTCTCGATCTCTTCTCGAGTGTCTGGCTTCTCGATCCTTACTCGAATGTTTTTGACATGTAAAAAAATCTCGGATAGAAAGTCAGATCGATGACGAGCAAGGTAGACTATCCCGAACATTCTTGTCGATTGAGTCAGAGCAGTCTCCCGATCGCTTAATTTGTTTTGATCGAGATTGATCGAGCTTGTCTGATCGGCAGTGTGAATCTAGCTTAACGAATGAAAAATAATTGTTAGGGTCTTGACGAATTGCCATATGCATTCAACTAACAGTTTTGCTTTATACATAACAAAAGAAATTGCTTACGCCTGGGTTTTTTGCCCTAATCAATATTGAATTTTCTTCATGTAGCATATTATATGGTGGCTCTTCACTGAGATTTAATTGAAATAATCCGTATTCATATGCATAGTGCTCGTTTAACGGATACGTTGACGTACCCGTTAATTATCTGGGTTAACGGAACATTTAACGGAGACGTTAACGGGTGCGTTAATTAACGGAGGCTTTGTGAATACGAAATAAAATTAGCGGAAATTTAACGGAAATGTGGTGGTTTAGGCAAATATGTACTTCTAGCGCCCCATAGACTTTTATCTTGTTTTTGAGCGAAGGGTGTCACCTAAGGTCACCTCTCATAATCCCCTTAAAACCCGTGTGCATTCATGCGGAACCAATAATTTAAATCTTGAATTCTTGATATTTTTTTCGTTCTTTAGTTCTTTTCGCTGCAAGCAGTTCTTGGGAGACAAATGTCTTCCGCCTCTTCCTTTTTAGCTCACCTGGCCCACAGGGCCAAGTGAGCTTTTCTTATAACTTGGCGTCGGCCGTCGTCCGAAAACTTTTACAAAAATCTTCTCGTCTGAAACTGCTAGGCCAAATTTAACCAAACTAAGTCACAATCATCATAAGGGTATCTTGTTTAAAAAATGTGTCCGATGACCCAGCCAAGCAACCAAGGTGGCCGTCATGGATAAAAACAGAACATAGGGGTAAAATGTATATTTTGGCTTATATCTCTGAAACCAGAGAGTTAAATTGTTTATCAGGTGAAATTCTTTCTGCTCTTTATAGTCAATTTTTATCAATTTTCATAATTTCTTGTAAATTTTTACAAAATATCTTCAAATGTTATTACTGGGCCAAGTTCATTATAGATAGACAATAATAGTGCATTGACTTGACATATCAACGATATAAGGATGAGGCTTAGAAACGGGGAAATGCGAGGCTGTGCAGAGCTATTTCCCCGTTTCGGGCCGAATCTTTATATAGTTGATATGTCAAGTCAATGCACTATTATTGTCTTTATACTGCAATCTAAAACAACATTTTCAATAGTTGTTTAATGCGTTAAGGTTATTTATTTGATTTAAATATTGGGGAATATCTCCTTTAAAAGGGCCTCATATCATGCTCGCGGAGAAATATACAGCACAATGAAATGAACACATTTACCTGTTGAAACTCACACTCGATGGTGAACGAAATCGTTTGAGTATGGACTTAAATATCAACCATAAGCATAAAACATAATTATTTATAGGTTACAAACAAAAAATATTAACAAATAGAATATGTTTTTCCAATAATTGCAAAAGAAACAAGGTTGAGTCCATCCACGCATCGTTGTATTCATTGGCGACAAGAACGGGTTGAAAATGTCGTATAAATAATTAAATATTATTCGACATTTTCTATTTAAATATTCATGAGGAAAAGTGATATCAGGTCAGTGACTGTATATGACATAGAAATATACAGTCAACGCATTTTGACTTCTCAAATAGAACGAGTGCAGTATAAATAGAGATAATTGTGGTACACAAATGTTCAGTTAATTAAGATCTACAAACACATCACCATCACCAAACCAACAATTTTGTCATGCATTTATCTGTGTCCATTGTTTAATATGCACATAGACCAAGGTGAGCGACACAGGCTCTTGAGAGCCTCTAGTTTATAGTTAGTTTAGATGGCAGATGCTCATAACAAACATGGTGTCGTCTAGTCTAAATTACATTAATAAATTTATGAATGCAGATATACTAGAATATGAGCAGTGTTTTTAAATGTTTTTTTTTTGTGGATAAATATATGAACTACACGGACACAACCAGTTGAGGTATTCTAGGGAAGGGATTATGACTGATGATGTTTAACTCTACTTTCAACACTATTGTGCCATTTCGTGATAGTCGGTTTAAATTTATAGATGAAATCGGAGGATGGGAAAGGGAAGAGGGCATTATTATTCGTTTTAATATGTCGCCAATTATGTCTATTTTTCAGCTCTTACAAGGCAACCATATATGAAATCTCCTATCTCCCAACCTAACAAATGAATAAATTTAAAATGGTTTTCCTCTTTACAAAAGTGTAATTTGATTGACTGTTTGTTTCAAAATTTAACCCCCAGTGAAAAATATGTCATGCTTGTTCAGGAAAACAAGACTTTCAAAGTCAGATTTATAATTTAAAAACAAAGAGATGTGATATATGTTAATTTAAATATAGAGTGGATCAAACAACAGGAAACTTTCACAATGGCAAAACATGATACAGTAAAGTGACTAGTCGCCTATAAAAGGCTTGACATGAAAAGTGGGAAACAATTTACACACAAACAACTGGCCAAATTAAACATAAAAACATTTACAAAATCTTAACTGTGGGTCGAGACATGAACCACCGACAACCACTAAACTACAGGTTGCTGGCTTGTGCCAATACATACAGATACAAGATACAAGGGATTTATAAAAAAAGAAAGAGAGAGAGAGAGAAAAAAAATCAATCTAAGAAACGTCTGGTATACGTTGTACTTGCATATATATCCATGATATACAATGAAAGATTTTATTCAAAGTATTAAAGTACTGAACATCGGATGATCGCAAATTCTTGTGATTGGTCAATAGCACATGTCATAGAAGACTATATATAATTGAAATTGAGGTTAATGTACACAAGAGTTGATAGACAGTCTGAAGTGTGGGAATATATATTAAAATCAAAATCTTGCGATAACTAAGTCGTCTTGTTAGTATGGCGATATACAAGGTGTCTAGAGCAAATCATTGCGATAACTAAGACGTCTTGTTGTTAGATATAGCGAAATATTGCGATAACTAAGGCGTCTTGTTATTTATAGCAAATAATAACGATAAGTAAGGCTTCTTCTTTTCAAATATAGCAATGCATTGCTCTAAATATGGTGCCTTGTTGTTAGATATAGCGAAACTATTGCGATAAATAAGTCGTCTTATTACATAAAGCAAATTCTTGCGATAATTAAGTCTTCTTACTGTTAAATATAAAAAAATATTGCGCTAAATAAAGTGCCTTGTTGTTAAATATAGCGAAATATTGCGATAAATAAGGCGTCGAATTGCAATATTCCAAACATTTTCGCGATGATTATCATATATGGTTTAGTTATAAACAATAATACAAGGCAGCTCCAGGCTTCCGTAGATATCTTATAAACTAATAGATATATCTTATAACTTATGGATATATCTTATATATTAAATAAGATATCTTTATAACCAATTAAGGTGGCACCTAACACTACAGGGAGATAACGCTGTAACTTCAGCTAAATGTTTTAATTACGTTGTATTGTAAAAGGAATATTAAGCTTCTCAATGATCAAAATTGGTTTTTGTCAAAGTGCTATATAACCAGTGTAATTTTTCTGACAAAACGGTTGGTTCAAAAATTTTGATATTCTTATATTTTTGTTTCAGGGTCAAAGTAAATACTTTGACAAAATTTTATGAAAAATTAAACGAGCCAAATACATTTTAGTGAAAGTGTTGGGTACCACCTTAAGTAAGATATCTACATAAGTTAATAAGATATCTCTAAAAGTTTATAAGATATCTCTATTAGTTTATAAGATATCTCTATAAGTTTATAAGATATCTACGGAAGCCTGGAGCTGCCTTGTGTAATTGTTTATAACTAAACCATATTTGATAATCATTGCGATAATGTTTTGTATATTGCAAAATGACGTCTTATTTATCGCAATAATTCGCTGTATCTAACACCAAGGCACTTTATTTAGCGCAATGATTTGTTAAATTTAACACTAAGAAGACTTAATTATCGCAATATTTGCTATATATATACAACAAGTCGCCTTATTTATGGCAATATTTCGTTATATCTAACAACAAGACGTCTTTGTTATTGCGATGATTTTATTGTGTAAAAACGGTACCACTTAATTAACGCGATTTACGATTTTTTTTCGCTTTAAATTTCGGAAGTTAAAGCTAAGTCATCATAATTATGGCGATAGCACATTTCAATTTACATATGTAGCGTGAGCAGCCATTCAACGGCCATTTTCGTTATGATCAACACCCGATCAACCAGACCATTTTAATAATTTCTTCATTTGACTAGAGAAGACTAAGTGGACCTACATACAAAGGAAGCTACCCTCATTCTGAACAATGCTTTTGGTAAGTAAATATTTCATGGTATCAACATAATAGCTACTGTTTGTTCTTTTTATACCACCAACTTGAAACGTGGGGGTATATAGAAATCGTTGCCCCCACCCGTCTTTCCGTCCGTTATGGTAGCCATGCAGGAGGTACCTTTTATCTGCGAGACTCATCCTTGTCCATTGAACAAAACTTAATAAAAATTTCACAAATTCTTTATAATATAATGCCTCTGTGCACCTTTTATTTCATATATTGATTGAAATTTATATTTTTTGGGTTTGCCATAGCAAAACAAGGACTTTTCCATCCCTTGCCAAAGGGTATTCATTTCTTATTCGCAACTGCAAGATCAACCTTAACCACTGAACAAAACTGACGGACAGACGACAATTATATACCATAATACATTTGTAGGTCCGTCAAAGTTTCGACAGGCGTATAAAAAACAGTTCAACTACTTTTACAAGCCGAAAAGGAAAATAGAAACGTGACGCCAGTAAACAAGACTTATTTTAATCTGAACATGCAAATTGAATATTATGTTATGTATTTTACATTAGACACATTCACAGAACAACACCATCTATTATGAGAGTCCCAGAAACTATAATAGTTGACAGTTTTCCTAGTAATTCCACGTGTTTCCGAGTCATAGTAAACTCGAAATAGCCTACAATGCATTGCAGTTCATTGAGTCGATTGGTCAGTATTTTAAGGCCACAACAGCCTTCCGTTTTTGGAAGTTACTACATTTTTACTATGCAATATATTCTCACGTCAGAAAATCTAGAGTTCCCGACCTGTTTATAACAGGCATATATGGTTAACCATATCAAATCATATACAATTTTAATTGTGTCATCAAATAATCATTTTGAGTAGTGCTTTCTGATCCCAAGGGAAAAAGGGTAAATAAATTGTTTGGTTCCGATTCAGCCTGAAAAGAAGAAAGGAAAATAATCAACTTTAGTTTTTGTCGAGCCTGCAACTTTTGTTGCAGAAAGCTCGACATAGGGATAGTGATCCGGCGGCGGTGTTAGCTCACTTCTTCAAAGGTTTATATTTTAGAAGGTTAAAGACCTGGATGCTTCATACTTTTTATATAGATGCCTCATGTTATGAAGTTGCCGTCAGTCACATGTCCAATGTCCTTGACCTCATTTTCATGGTTCAGTGAACACTTGAAAAAAAAGTTCAGAATTTTTGTAATGTTGAATTCTCTCTTATTATAAGTAATAGGATAACTATATTTGGTATGTGCGTACCTTGCAAGGTCCTCATGCTCGTCAGACAGTTTTCACTTGACCTCGACCTCATTTCATGGATCAGTAAACACAGTTAAGTTTTGGTGGTCAAGTCCATATCTCAGATACTATAAGCAATAGGGCTAGTATAGTTGGTGTATAGAAGGACTGTAAGGTGTGCATGTCCAACTGGCAGGTGTCACCTGACCTTGACCTCATTTTCATGGTTCAGTGGTTATAGTTAAGTTTTTTGTGTTTTGGTCTGTTTTTCTCATACTTTATGCAATAGGTCTACTATATTTGTTGTACGGAATGATTGTAAGGTGTACATGTCTAGCGGGTAGATGTCATCTGACCTTGACCTCATTTTCATGGTTCAGTGGTCAAAGTTAATTTTTTAAGGTTTGGTCTTTTTATCTAATATTATATGCCAAATGTCAACTATATTTGGTGTACTGAAATGAATTATGATCTGAATGTCAGTCCCGCAGGTTTTATTTGACAATAACCTCAATTTAACGGTTCATTGCACAGTGTTAAGTTTTTGTGTTTTGGTCTATTTTTCTTTACCTTTAAGTAATAGGTCAACTATATTTGTTGTATGGAAGCATTGTTAGCTGTACATGTCTGCCTGACATGGTTCATTGGTCTTTGTTTAGCTATCTTGGTTAATGTTAAGTTTATGTGACAGTTGTAATAAAGCTTTATTCTTAGGACTATCAACATAATATCAATGATTAGTAAAGAAGGCGAGACATTTCAGTGTGTGCACTCTTGTTACACCTTGCATGCATATCAAAATGAGCAAAAATACAGTTTCTTTACATTTGAACTACTAAGAGCATGACTTATTTGAAATAGGTTTGTATTGATTATGACTTTCCGTGGTTTTATTTTAAAATGTTTTTAATTATTACTTTTATATCAAAAAAACTACCACAGAGGAAGTTAGAAATAAGCAAAAATAAAAAGGGGCGGATGTTAGTCTGGTCAACAAGGTTACTGTGATTTAAAAACGGTTGAAATTACAATCCAAATTTTCCACACAAACCTCTCTTTAATCAACATTAACATCGTGATAGAATTTCAATATGATCTGTTTGGTAGAACAAAATCAACCTTAAGTCGTTTGCATATTTCAACATTAATCTCAAAATTAGACCTATAAATTGGCATTGAAAAAAAAACAGTTTTTAGAAAGCTTGTACGAGTTCGCTAGCAACCCTTTGCGGGTTTTTAATTTGATAGGTGACTTTTTGTTAAATATTTATTTGTTTTGAGATTGTTACACAAGTATGACTGATATACCCATTTTATTGCTATGTGAACTATTATAAAATTGAGAATGGAAATGGGGAATGTGTCAAAGAGACAACAACCCGACCAAATAAAAAAACAACAGCAGAAGGTCACCAACAGGTCTTCAATTTAGCGAGAAATTCCCGAACCCGGAGGCGTCCTTCAGCTTCCTATTATGTCTGTTTTGTTCATACATGTACATCGTTTTATATAGAATGGAATTTGATACGACTGTCATACAAGTGAGAAGTTTGGTGCTATAGAACCAGGTTCAATCCTACATTTTCTTCATTTGAAAATGCCTGTACCAAGTCAGGAATATGACAGTCGTTGTCCATCCGTTTGGTGTGTTTTGTCATTTGATTTTGCCATTTGATAAGGGACTTTCCGTCTTGAATTTTCATCGGAGTTCAGTATTTTAGTTCCATTTGATAGGATAACGTCATTAATTTTCATGGCATCAATTGACAATTGATGTTATGATAATGTACACACAAGCGCAAACGATGCATGGCAGATTTAAAATTTATGATTTGAGTTTTCTCTCAGTTTCATAAGAATGAAGATAACAATATGTATTTTAAGCTCCACGGCATCAATTGTTGATTTGAAGATTGCAAATACCCATTACTGGCTCTGCCAACGCCAGTAAAGTTAATTTGCGACCATCCAATTACGAAATGCTGCCGTCGCAGCTTAAAATATAATACAGTTATCTACTAATAAATATCTTTGCATACATTCATTTTGATCCAATCTTTAAGGCTATCTGAACATCTTCCCCAAGTTTACTATACATCAAATAAGACCATTTCAGTGGAACAAATGCAATAAAATAACAGTCTAAAGTTCTAAGTTGTACACTTTTATGTTTCAGATGGTACTTGCTCTTCTCCTGTTCTGCAAGGCCAGTGCTATTCCATATCCAGACATAGATGCCTCATTAGACGAACTAGTTGTATACTATACAAGTTTTTCATTTACAACAAAAGAAGTACTCGGGTTTTTACTAAACATACATCATATAATGCTGAGCGAAAGATCATTTTATAGAATTAAAAAACGTTTGAGATTGCAAAAAAGAGGAGTTGAAAGTGCTATATCTGATATTGTTACAAAAATTTTATAGTTAAGAAATGCAGGATATACCAATATAGGTTATCGATCTTTATGGAATGTACTTCGCTGCCTAGGCGTAAGAGCTTCACAACACACGGTTAGGCTAGTTTTGAAAGCTATTGACGGAGAAGGCGTTTTAAGGAGACAAAGACATAGGCTTACAAGAAGACGATACACTAGTAACGGACCGAGCTTTTGCATCCACGTCGATGGATATGATAAGTTAAAGCCGTTTGGAATATCTGTTCATGGTGGAATCGACGGTTTTTCAAGAAAGATACTTTGGCTGAAGGCTACAAGTTCAAATAAAAATCCCCGTATAGTTGCAGGACATTTTCTTGAGTATTTGAAGACAAGCAAGAGGGTTCCAAGGGTAGTACGCATGGATGCAGGAACTGAAAATGTTATAATTGAACGTATTCAAATAGCTTTGAGATCATTTCATGCTGATAGCATGGCAGGACATAGAAGTGTTTCAATAGGAAGATACACTGCCAACCAAAAGATCGAAATGCTATGGAGTTTTCTGATGCGAAATTTCACAACATTTTGGAGGAATTTGTTTAAAGATATGGTAGATGAAGGTATACTAAACAATGCCGACCCTGTGCATCTTGAATGCATACGGTTTTGTTTCCTACCACTTATTCAGAGACATTTAGACATGTTTCTACAATCATGGAACTCGCACAGAATAAGATCTCAAAGAAATGTTGAATGTCCACATGGTATACCTGACGTTATGTACTACCAACCTTTTATTTACGATAAATATGACTGCTCTTATGAATTGCCGTGTGACATAGTTGTATTGGATTACTTAACTGATATATACGCGGATGCTGTTCTACCTAGAGGCACTAAAGAAGAATTTAGACAATTAATAAATACTCTCACGTTTTTAGATATCGAAGAATTCGATGTCATTGAAACTCCAACACAGGCCAAAGAATTGTTCAACTTATTATCAGGCGTAATATCACATCATTTGTTAAATCGATAAAAAAATTACAGATTTAACATTTATTATTCATGATAAGTATCTGTTATGTCACCATGTTGTCGAATATATGGACCCGAATATATATTCGCGCATGAGCTATTTGATCTGTTGATGCAAAGAACAACATTGAAGTGCATAATGTGTACATACTAATTTTCTTGTTTTTCGTTGATTATGCTTCCATTTTGTCAGAATCGATATAAATATTGAATGAAAATGTTCTGTTGTATTCAGTATTATAAAAATAGTTCACAATAAATGCCTACTGTTTCTTTTAACAAGTCTTTCCTATGCCCGAGTCATCATTAATTTGATAACAGTCCGACACATTTAAATATGCCATACTGGTCTATTCCTTCATGATGTAGCTGAGTATCATTCAGTCATTTTTCATATCTGTTACAATAACCAAACACTTTTCCATAAAATTTAACGTGTCATACATAATCAAAATATTAAGAACAATCAAATCTTTTTTGGTGTCAACTCAATCAATCCATTTCATTCTTAATGAACTGGACAGAGTGTAGCTAAACTAAAGAGAAACACAATATACGATGTATCATGTCTGTCGTTCACGTCACTGAGTATAAAAGGGGGCATGGTTTCACATACACCACGATATTTGGAAGGTATCTAACGTCACAGTACCCGAATCGCACCGAGTACCAAAATTGCACCTACTAGTATTCAACAAAAATACTGAGGAAATCTTACTTGTTTTCATTGAGTCTAAACCCTGGGTATTTTTCGGGGTATATGTATGATTTGATACAATACACGTCATTCTACATTGCTGAACATATTTAAATATACAAAAACAGTAAAAATCAACAGATTTGTTTTTAACCGACCCTCATTGTCAATTAAAGATGCAAGTTATGATATAAGACAGACTTAATTGTATATATGTTTTATCCTTTTATTTCATGATCGATGAGATCAATGCGTTCAACGTAACATAGTCATCAAACTTGACTTATTCAGTGAGATGCAAATATCTGTATAGCTGCTTTTCATTCGTCTTTAGAAGATAATGTAAACAGGTAAATGCATGAAAAGTCGAGAAGAAGAGAAACACGTTTGTTTCTCATTACAATGCCGATTGGTTACTAAAGTATTGAAAAACACATCTTTCGAACGTAACAAAAATTAAGAAACCTTTATAGCATCAATTTAAGATATAATGATCATTTCTGATTTGAGTGGGTTTTCATTTTTCTATAGTACGATTTATCTCTGGTTAATTCAACGTCTTTGAATCTATATTGTTTTATGTATGTTGGTATAGATTAGTGCAAGACCAATTATTCAAATGTTTCCTCAACATCGGAATGGTGAATATTCGTGTCAATTCTTTTACATCACTGCACAATAAAACAATACTTTGGTTATATGTAGTCTAAAAAATCTTAAGATTTTGTCATTATCCACTTCCGATTCCAATGTATCTAGGGCATGTTATTGTAGTTACACAATAGATAAAAGTTGGTGTAGAAATAACCTGGCAAATGAAATTCATAGAGTCATATTACTAGTACCTAATGTTGCTTTATTGTTACATATATTTGTCTTTTTAAGCCGTTTTAACTATTTATGTTTTTTTTCAACCTGCACATTACGTCTGCAAGCAGCCATCTATAGACTTATTAAAGAAAACATGTCAAGTTTTACTAGGGAAACAATTGTGGACACAGTTCAGAGTGGGTAGATTGTTTGAAGGTTTGCCTGTGTTTTCTGAGAAAAAAGTTCTCTCCTTTATTCAGCATTAAACTGTCCTATGTTCAACTGTAGCAAAGTGACACTCTACCTCTGGCCTTTGTTAGTCTTGTAAGATTTTTAATTTTAGTTTCTTGTGTATAATTCGGAGTTTAGTATGACGTCCATTATCACTGTACTGGTATACATATTTTTAAGGGGCCAGCTGAAGGACGCCTACGGGTGTGGGAGTTTCTCGCTACATTGAAGACCAATTGGTGGCCTTCGGCTGTTGTCTGCTCTATAGTCGGGTTGTTAACGTTTTCACACATTCCCCATTTCCTTTCTCAATTTTACCTGTACCAAACACTACAATTATTATTTGTTTCTAATAGTAAGTTTTATTGTTAAAGACTTCACGTAGGAGACGCTAATTGCATGCATTACCAAATGATTCTTATAAAATAACCGAAATTAAATGCCAGTTAAAACCAGAGAGGAGAGTAATATAATACATTAGGTGCTTTTCAGAATGATTTGGTTTAAATTTACGAGATGATATCTGATAGTATCTGAGAACCTACATGCATGAACTATTTTTGGGAGAAATTGTATTTGCTTATACAGGAAATGAACAAATTATGACCGGAGCGGGTCCCCACTTAGGCATTCAATTGGCCCCCATTCATGAAAATTTCTGGATCTGCCACTGAGTTTGTCAAATTTTTGTTTCACAAAAAATACATTTGCATAATAATGGACTAAGCTTAAAGCAACGCAATTTACTAATAGTTTTACAGAAAGAACTCATGATCAATACAGTGATATAATGAGTACTGAAAATACACGACATTCATGTACATTAATTCTTCCTATTTATACCACAACTATGATTTAGGTAGCACTTCACAGTTCGATGTGTAGTTTCGCATTTTGATCACTTTTTCAAATATAAGAGCTAGTGTTCAATAAAATTCTTTTTTGGATAGCTGATGATTAAGATGATTAAAATAGCCTTCATAGTGAGCATCAAGATTATATAATGTATGAAATGTGGCCTGTTTTCTGTATGACAGTCTGTCTTTGCATATCCAGACCAGGCAATAGTTTGTCAATTATTGTAATATATTTTTACAACTTTTTGTTGCACGAACTTTGTGATTAATTTTGCGACAAAAATGGGTCGAGAGACACCCATTTTTTATTTGATCATTGGGTAGATTATTGTCAACAGTTTCTGAAAAGGTATCACTCAAAGGCATTGAACTTCTAGTTTGATTCAAATTTTTGGGGAATATGTGACATTTTCACCCTTCTTTTTGCAAAATGTTACGTAAATAAATGCAAAATGTTCCCATGGATACACAAAACAGGAATTATATTTCTCTCTTTTAACTTTTGAAAATCAAATCTATGAAAGATACATTTGAACATGTATAACACAAACAGTTATGTTAATGTATTTGAAAAATATGAATAGAGGATGATGAAACATTTTGTGGTTCAATTTTAATTAATGTTTTTCTAACTGTACAGTGCTATCTTGACATAAATGTAAAACTACGTGCATCAGAAGTCCAGCAAAAGACATGCACTTATCATATTATATGTTCGTACTATGGATAAACATTCGATTCAAAGCAAGTAATTGTTCAATAGGAAAAATACTGGTCAGTCCAATCGTACTAGTTAATGGGACTTGGTATGGTGACCTGTGTCCTTCTGCAATAAAACCTTTCGGAGTATCAAGTTAAAATAAAGATCAGTGTTGCTTAATTTCAAAGCGGGTTTAAATCACATTACATCATGTTCCATGATTGTGTTCGCTGCCATATTGTATAGACTTGATTGTAAATAATAAACATATGAAAAGCAATAACTTTCCTTTGCATACCTTTAAAACTCAATCCTTGTCACTAAATAATTGAAAACATGCATTTACTATTACGTTTACCCTCCTCTTTTCCCCTTATACGATTTCAAAGTTGTAACACTTGATTGTTTTGGTTCCCCTTGAGAGTTTGACTGTGTTTTTGGCAATCACACCACATGTTCTACTTGTTTTTGTTATACGTAGACATTATCTAACAACCATATACATCATATACGGAATGCATCTTGCAACCCAAGAAACCAAATACAGAGTGAGACTGTGCCTAACAACCACATACACCCCATACAGACCGTATCTAACAACACAGACACCATATACAGACTTCATCTTAAACCAAAAACACCATATACAGACTGTAACTAACAAACAGTGACACCTTATACAGACTGTATCTAACAAAAATAGACACCATATAAAAACAACTTCTATTTTGTTATACGTTGATAGTATCTAACAACCACATACACCATATAAAGACTACATATAACAACCACAGACACCTTATATATACAGACTTTATCTTACAACCACAGACACCATATAAAGACTACATCTAACTACCACGGATACAATAAAAAGACTACATTTAACAACCAAAGACACCTTATAAAGACTACATCTAACAACCACAGACACCTTATAAAGACTACATCTAACAACCACAGACACCATATAAAGACTATATCTAACAACCACAGACACCATATAAAGACTATATCTAACAACCACAGACACCATATAAAGACTACATCTAACAACCACAGACACCATATAAAGACTACATCTAACAACCACAGACACCATATAAAGACTATATCTAACAACCACAGACACCATATAAAGACTATATCTACCTACCACAGATACCATATAAAGACTACATCTCCCTACCACAGATACCATATAAAGACTACATCTACCTACCACAGACACCTTATAAAGACTACATCTAACTACCACGGATACCATATAAAGACTACATCTAACAACCACAGACACCTTATAAAGACTACATTTAACTACCACAGACACCATATAAAGACTATATCTAACAACCACAGACACCATATAAAGACTACATTTAACTACCACAGATACCATATAAAGACTACATCTACCTACCACAGATACCATATAAAGACTACATCTCCCTACCACAGATACCATATAAAGACTACATCTACCTACCACAGACACCTTATAAAGACTACATCTAACTACCACGGATACCATATAAAGACTACATTTAACAACCACAGACACCATATAAAGACTACATTTAACTACCACAGATACAATATAAAGACTACATCTACGTACCACAGATACCATATAAAGACTACATTTAATAACCACAGACACCATATATACACAGACTTTTAACTACCATAGACACCATATAAAGACTTTATCTCACTACCACATACACCATATATATACAGACTACATCTGCCTACCACAGATGCCTTATAAAGACTACATTTAACTACCACAGATGCCTTATAAAGACTACATTTAACAACCACAGACACCATTTATACACAGACTTCTAACTACCACAGACACCATATATAGACTAAATATAACAACAACATATACCATAATATGACTACAATTAACAACACCATTTGGATGGAGAGTTGTCTCATTGGCACTCACACCACATCTTCCTATATCTACATACACCATGTATATATAGACTTTATCTACATACCACAGACACCATATCTATACAGACTTTATCTAACTACCACAGACACCATTTATATCCTACATCTAAAAACTATAGATGTATACCATGTAAAAACTACATCTAACAACCACAGACATCATATAAAAACTAAATCTAACCAAAGACATCATATCTATACAGACTTTATCTAAATACCACAGACACAATATAAAAACTAAATCTAACAATCACAGACACCATATATAGGCTACATCTAACAACAACAGATACCATGTAAAGACTATATCTACCTACCACAGATACCATATAAAGACTACATCTCCCTACCACAGATACCATATAAAGACTACATCTACCTACCACAGACACCTTATAAAGACTACATCTAACTACCACGGATACCATATAAAGACTACATCTAACAACCACAGACACCTTATAAAGACTACATTTAACTACCACAGACACCATATAAAGACTATATCTAACAACCACAGACACCATATAAAGACTACATTTAACTACCACAGATACCATATAAAGACTACATCTACCTACCACAGATACCATATAAAGACTACATCTCCCTACCACAGATACCATATAAAGACTACATCTACCTACCACAGACACCTTATAAAGACTACATCTAACTACCACGGATACCATATAAAGACTACATTTAACAACCAAAGACACCTTATAAAGACTACATCTAACAACCACAGACACCTTATAAAGACTACATCTAACAACCACAGACACCATATAAAGACTATATCTAACAACCACAGACACCATATAAAGACTATATCTAACAACCACAGACACCATATAAAGACTACATCTAACAACCACAGACACCATATAAAGACTACATCTAACAACCACAGACACCATATAAAGACTATATCTAACAACCACAGACACCATATAAAGACTATATCTACCTACCACAGATACCATATAAAGACTACATCTCCCTACCACAGATACCATATAAAGACTACATCTACCTACCACAGACACCTTATAAAGACTACATCTAACTACCACGGATACCATATAAAGACTACATCTAACAACCACAGACACCTTATAAAGACTACATTTAACTACCACAGACACCATATAAAGACTATATCTAACAACCACAGACACCATATAAAGACTACATTTAACTACCACAGATACCATATAAAGACTACATCTACCTACCACAGATACCATATAAAGACTACATCTCCCTACCACAGATACCATATAAAGACTACATCTACCTACCACAGACACCTTATAAAGACTACATCTAACTACCACGGATACCATATAAAGACTACATTTAACAACCACAGACACCATATAAAGACTACATTTAACTACCACAGATACAATATAAAGACTACATCTACGTACCACAGATACCATATAAAGACTACATTTAATAACCACAGACACCATATATACACAGACTTTTAACTACCATAGACACCATATAAAGACTTTATCTCACTACCACATACACCATATATATACAGACTACATCTGCCTACCACAGATGCCTTATAAAGACTACATTTAACTACCACAGATGCCTTATAAAGACTACATTTAACAACCACAGACACCATTTATACACAGACTTCTAACTACCACAGACACCATATATAGACTAAATATAACAACAACATATACCATAATATGACTACAATTAACAACCACATTTGGATGGAGAGTTGTCTCATTGGCACTCACACCACATCTTCCTATATCTACATACACCATGTATATATAGACTTTATCTACATACCACAGACACCATATCTATACAGACTTTATCTAACTACCACAGACACCATTTATATCCTACATCTAAAAACTATAGATGTATACCATGTAAAAACTACATCTAACAACCACAGACATCATATAAAAACTAAATCTAACCAAAGACATCATATCTATACAGACTTTATCTAAATACCACAGACACAATATAAAAACTAAATCTAACAATCACAGACACCATATATAGGCTACATCTAACAACAACAGATACCATGTAAAGACAAATCTAACAACCACAGACGTCATATATATACAGACTTTAACTAACTGTTACACCAGCATTATATATACGAAGACTACATCTTACAACCACAGACAACAGGCATATATAGACTACATCTAACAACCACAGACAACAGGCATATATAGACTACATCTAACAACCACAGACAACATCTTATAACCACAGACACCATATATACAGGCTGCATTTAACAGTCAGACACCATACATACAGACTGCATAAATGTGTTAGTAGAATACCCTGGTGGTTTAGGGAAACATGTACTTCAAGCGCCCCCATAGACTTTTATCTTGTTATTGAGCGAAGGGTTTACAAAAATATTCTCCTCTGAAACTAATAAACCAAATTTACCCAAACTAGGTCACAATCATCATTAGGGTAACTAGTTTAAAAAATGTGTCCGATGACCCGGCCAAACAACCAAGATGGCCGCCATGGATAAAAGTAGAACATAGGAGTAAAATGTTTATTTTGGCTTATATCTCTGAAACCAGAGAGTTAAATTGTTTATCAGGTGAAAATCTTTCTGCTCTTTATAGTCAATTTTTATCAATTTTCATATTTTTTTGTAAATTTTTACAAAATACCTTCCACTGTAATTACTGGGCCAAGTTCATTATAGATAGAGATAATTGTAGCACACAAATGTTCAGTAAAGTAAGATCTACAAACACATGAACATCACCAAACCAACAATTTTGTCATGCATTTATCTGTGTCCATTGTTTAATATGCACATAGAACAAGGTGAGCGACACAGGCTCTTGAGAGCCTCTAGTTTATAGTTAGTTTGGATGGTAGATGCTCATAACAAACATGGTGTCGTTTAGTCTAAATTACATTAATAAATTTATGAATGCGGATATACTAGAATGTGAGTAGTGTTTTTAAATGGTTTTTTTTATGGATAAATATAAGACTACACGGAAACAACCAGTTGAGGTATTCTAGGGAAGGGATTATGACTGATGGTGTTTAACTCTACTTTCAACACTATTGTGCTATTTCGTGATAGTCGGTTTAAATATATAGATGAATTCGGAGGATGGGAAAGGGAAGAGGGCGTTATTATTCATTTTAATATGTCGCAAATTATGTCTATTTTTCAGCTCTTACAAGGTAACCATATATGAAATCTCCTATCTCCCAACCTAACAAACGAATAAATTTAAAATGGTTTTCCTCTTTATTAACAAAAGTGTAATTTGATTGACTGCTTTTTGCAAAATTTAACCCCCAGTGAAAAATATGTCATGCTTGTTCAGGAAAACAAGACTTTAAAAGTTAGATTTATAATTTAAAAACAAGGAGATGTGATATATTTCTAATTTAAATATGATGGATTCAAACAATAAAAGGAAACTTTCAAAATGGTTAAACCCGATACAGTAAAGTCGTCTATAAAAGGCTTGACATGAAAAGTGGGAAACAATTTACACACGCAATTGGCCAAATTAAACATAAAAAACAGTTACAAAATATTAACTGTGGGTCGAGACAGGAACCACCGACAACCACTAAACTACAGGTTCCTGACTTGTGCCAATACATACAGATACGAGATACAAGGGATTTATAAAAAAAAAGAGAGAGGGAGAAAAATAATCAATCTAAGAAACGTCTGGTATACGTTGTATACTTGCATATAGATCCATGATATACAATAAAAGATTTTATTCAAAGTATTGAAGTACTGAACATCGGATGATCGCAAATTCTTGTGGTTGGTCAAAAGCACATGTCATAGAAGACCATATCTCTATACCTGAAATTGAGGTTAATGTACACAGGAGTTGATAGATAGTCTGAAGTGTTGGAATATATATTAAAATCAAAATCTTGCGATAACTAAGGCGTCTTGTTAGTATGGCGATATATAAGGTGTCTAGAGCAAATCATTGCGATAACTAAGACGTCTTGTTGTTAGATATAGCGAAATATTGCGATAAATAAGGCGTCTTGTTATTTATAGCTAATAATAACGATAAATAAGGCTTCTTCGTTTTAATTATAGCAATGCATTGCTCTAAATATGATGCCTTGTTGTTAGATATAGCGAAACTATTGCGATAAATAAGTCGTTTTATTACATAAAGCAAATTCTTGCGATAATTAAGTCTTCTTACTGTTAAATATAAAAAATCATTGCGCTAAATAAAGTGCCTTGTTGTTAAATATAGCGAAATATTGCGATAAATAAGTCGTCGTATTGCAATATACAAAATATTTTCGCGATGATTATCATATATGGTTTAGTTATAAACAATAATACAAGGCAGCTCCAGGCTTCCGTAGATATCTCTATAAGTTAATAAGATATCTCTATAAGTTTATAAGATATCTCTATAAGTTAATAAGATATCTCTATTAATTAACAAGATATCTTATTTAGTATTAAGATATCTTTATTTTTTATAAGATATCTTATTTAATTTGAAAGTAAATAAGATATCTCTATTAGTTTAGAAGATATCTCTATTATTTTTTAAGATATCTTATTAAGAAAATAAGATATCTCTATTAGTTTATAAGATATCTCTATTATTTTTTAAGATATCTCATTAAGTAAATAAGATATCTGTATTATTAACTATATAAAAGATATATTATATAGTTAATAATAATCTTCTAAATTAATAGAGATATCTTATATTTTAAATATTAAGATATCTTATATATTTAATAAGATATCGTTATAAACATTTTAATAATATATCTTATTTAATATATAAGATATCTTATTTAATAAATCCGATATCTCAATCAATTTATAAGATATCTCATTTTGTTATTAAGATATCTCAATTAGTTTTAAAGTTAACTTATATCTCTAAATTAAATAAATATAATAACGGCGTGCCATATTTATGTCATAGTTTTATACTCATAAGATAACATCTATTGTCACATAATTTGAAAGCTGTTAAATTATTTAAAGAAACCTTTTACATTTCAATCGAGGAAAACAATGCCTATGCTTCTGAAAATACATGTACTAACCACGTCGGATTTGTTTTATTAATAGATGTCAAGATGGCGAGACAGTCAAAGAAGGTGACAGATTTACTGACCGATCATGTGTTCTTAATCCACTAACTAAACCTTTATTTACAACAGAAAGGACGAGTTCTACTACTAGATCAAATTCAACTTCCAATGGAGGTAAACGTTCTTTCTGTATTTATTTCCAAATACTAGTAAAATGTTTGTTCATTTCAATCTATTTGTTTTTTAAATCAATGGACTCCATTGCGTCAAAGCAACACTTAATATTCACGTTAAAGAATCTTTTTCAATGAAGTAAATGTTCCCATTTTTTTCTAGACGTATAACAAAAGTAATGTAAGTCTTTTTATTTTATTTCAGAATTTCCTATAGGAGCTGTAGTTGGGTAAGTTACTTCTTGTTATTTTTATAAATATACAGTATACTACATAATCAAAACCAAGTGATAGAGGTGCAGGTGTATACCGCAGTTGTAGCGCTACCACAAATGATAAAACAGTTAGTTCTCCAATCCAGTCAATGCCCCAAATACTCGTGTGAGATTGCATTCAGTTACTGTGTTTTACAAATGTAAAGGTTTTAGCATTACAAACGACATATTTCTTAACCTCATAATTAAAATCATTCGATATTCCTTTTATAAGTCCTCTACCGACAAAATCCATGGATATTTCTAGTTCGGACTCTGTCCATCTGTCTGTCTGTCTGACAGACCGTTCGTCCGTCCATAAAATCAGTTTGGTACACTTTTTGTCTTCGTGCTTAAATATATTGATTTGAAATTTGATTTATTGTATCCTCATGACAAGTTACATATCAAGTTTGAATTGTGTTCTCGTCTGAAGATTGTGTTATTGAACTTAGAAAATTAACTTTAAATACTAAATGTTCTGCACTTTTTTGTCAAGCTTACAGATACTGAATCTTTTATTAGTATTAAAAACATTGTTGTGACGTCATTCTATTGTTTAATTCGTTCTTTATTTCAGTGATTGGCCTATATTTACTTGTCAGAAACCATTATGTTACCTTCAACTGTCCAATAATAGCCCTCCTATTACTAAAAAATATTAAATAGTTGCAGGTTTTAAAACTGATTCCTACAGCTAAATGCTTCTCCAATCACTGAAAAAACTATCAATTCCGCGAATTTTTTTCATCATGTGAAAAAATACAACCCAAGAACAAATGACAATTACAAACAAATATTTTATTAAATTCATCTTCCAATACAATGATTTTGTCACTTAAAACGGTATCTATAGAAAAAAACAATCACTTTCAAATTAATTTAAACACTACCAAAAGATTTATACTCGTCCGGCTTTGGTTATTAAAATGGACCTCTGGTGTTGCTCATACTTCAAGCATCTTTTTCATCTACAATTGATATGAAAATAAACCCAATAAAGTATTGTTTCTAACAGTTGATAAATCGCGTCGCAATTCAGATACGATAAATAACCTTTACCTTACCCTATTGAGAACTTGCTGCTTGAACTAGTGGACTTCAATAGTTTTTATAATTTTCAGGTTTTTGCGTTGATTTACAAGTTGTTGTTTTTTTAGTGTAATATAATTGCTTGAATATGAATATAATGCAACACTTCGCCTATGAACGACGATGTATAGAGAAGGACGAATACTGCTACATGTAATGACGTACAAGCTGATGTTTATTTGTCGCATAAATATGTTTCAATGACATTTTTGTCCAATTTTTGTATTGTACCTTCGATAATCATCCACTTAGATACAAGAAATTAACTGAAACTCGTAAATCAATACATGTTCTTAAAAATCAACATTAGCTTGTACAACGAAATCTTAATCGGTTGGGAACTCTATATTGGAAATACTCACAGAATGCATATTTAAATATTCGAATATCTGAAACTAATTTGTCGTAATTGAACTTGATTATTGGTCGTTAATAATGGTCTGTTACTTTTTTCATACTACCTTCAAGTGTATAATATATATGAAAAGACTATTAATAGCTCGTTTTTGACCGGTCTTAGAAGCCTCTGATTTGATTACAATTAAATACCGTTTATTAGTCAAATAAAAAAGACATGCGACAACCCATTATCCAGGAAATTTTACATGGGAATTTGTCGAATCAAAGTCCTTATAACAGTTGCACTAAACATGCTAAAGGCAATGGTACCATACCGCTGTGTAATATTTATTTATCGATTTAACTGAAACAAATCAGGGTCACAAACCAAAACCGAGTGAAGTTCATGATTAATAATAGGAAAAAAAGGAACAACATAAACATAGACCTGCTACAAAACAAACGTAAACATAAATAGATATAAACCAAAAGTTTTACTGATAAATTTATATAAAACAAATTCCAAAATTGTCCTTTGAATTGTTCCTTTTTTTTATTTCAGTTCGATATGTGGTGTTGGCATTATTATTCTTCTTATAGTCATAATATTTCTTCTACTAAAAAAGAGGAGAAAAGGGCGAAAAAGAAAGCAAAAGAAAGAAAATGGTAAATTAATATGAGATATGACACCACATATTACAACGGTTGTTGCCAAAACATTAATGCATAGCGCAAACGGTATGAAGTTTTCATGACCTCTATTGACTTTTCTATTTACAACAACTAACTCATAAAACACTTGTTTTTGTCATTAACCCTAACGTGTACTACAGAAAATATGTTTGATAGGTAAAAGATTATAGAAAACTATACTTTTATCTTTGAGCAATTTCTTTCCTGATCATGCTCTTTTTGAAAATGAGACAATAGTCGCACATGTAGTTTCGATGTTCAATTTTTTTTTTATCTATTTGACCTTAACCAAACTTTGCAAATAAAACTCTTCATTAGAATCCAGTCAGTAAATGTGACGAAAGGGAAGGGAAACAGTTAAAACAATTTTTAGTAATTAAATTTTTTTGGTATCCTATATTAAAAGACTATGACAACCTGTGTCTTGTGAATTAAAACACTGTACCAATAACCTACAATGTTGTCTCCAGTTGATTTTTGTTGGAGTTAGATATTGTGGTCATTTAGTTGAATCTCTATTTTTTTCATTACTGTCATTACCGTGTTACTTATAACGGGACGACCTGCATGAGCTATCTATTTCTGTGTGTGTTACATTTTAGTGTTGTGTTTCTGTTGTTTCGTAGTTCCTCTCTTATATTTGATGTGTTTCCCTCAGTTTTAGTTTCTAATCCGGATTTGTTTTTTTTCGATCGATTTATGAATTTTGATCAGCGGTATACTACTGTTGCCTGTATTTAAGGTAGCACAATACAAAGACTGTTTTACTTCCAATCTCCAAACATTTAAAATGCTGTTACTTTCTTAAGACTGCATACAAATTAATAAAAGAGGTATATATAGATAAATAGAAAAGATTAATCTTTTAAATGAATGAAATATTTTGGGTTTGCAACTATTATGCAATCAATTATTATTAGATTAATGTCGAAATCTTGGTCAGTTCACTTGAATGAATTTAGCTCTTTCATCTCTATAACTATATAGGAGATTTTAACAAAATCTGAATCAACACAACAGGAGCTACAAAAAGGTGTCTAAAATTATCGCTATTGTATTCAATTCTCTCATTAATCTCTATTTAGTGTAAAAATCCTTACCACATAAAAGTAGATAATATTTGATTAGGTGTAAAATTTGATTGATACATTCTATCCAAAATCTGAGACACCCTGTTGTAGATAATGGCCTAGGAACAACATATAATAAAATCAACCATCTCGGGATATCCATGAAGAAGCTAATTTCATTTGAAAGTGGTAATTTCTTGTAACATTTTGTAGACACCAAACAACAAGAACCCCACCGAAAACTAGGTGTGATCTCAGGTGCTCCGGAAGGGTAAGCAGATCCTGCTCCACATGTGGCACCCTTCGTGTTGCTTATGAGATAACAAATCCGGTAAATAGTCTAATTCAGTAGGTCACATTCATGAAAGGGAAGGGGAAGAGTAATCTATTAACTATCCATAAATACCACTTTTATAAATGTTCAAGCATTATAAAGAAAGTTACAGCATTTTTAAACTGGGGAAACGGAGGTATATAATCTTAGTATTGCCCGAGTTTGCTTTTGGGATATGAAATAACAGGCATGGCACGTGTTTTGTGGATTTAAAATTGGCGCACATACTTGTGGCTGACAATCTTGCTGTTATTGGTAGCATCTAAAAGCGCACGTGCAGTTTTCGTTAAAACTTCACCCACCCCAAAACAAATAACGCTTAACATCGTCTTCAAATATTTTGCTGTATTTGTAAAGGGTTTGATAAGTCTTTATATCTAGTATTAAAGGACAGTGTGTTAAGTTGATTACATGTACATGTTTCATGTCACGTGGTATGTGCTAAACATGCAGTTAAGTGTCATATGCAAGCAATTGAAAATTTGTGTTGTCCATTATTATGAAATTATATCTGTTATAAATATATAGCAGAAAACGGAGAAACAGAACTCTTGAAAAGTGGAATTGAGCATGAAGAAAACAAAGACAGTAAGTAGAAAATTTATTTTTATTAGCATACCCATGATCATGAATAAAAAAAAAGGCAACAGTAATATACCGCTGTTCGAAATTCATAAATCGAATGAGGAATCCGGGTTACAAATAAAATCTGAGGGAAACACATAAAATATAAGAGGAGATCTACGACACAAAAGAAACACAACACTTAAATACAACACATAGAAACGAACTATAATATAACAAAGCCATTTTCCGGACTTAGTACAGGACATAATGAGAAAAAAATAGTATATTGAACTTGATTTGGTTGCTTGCAAAACCTCCCTCTTTTATGGCAAATTTAAATATATCATTAAAATGACAACATTACTTGACAGGACTACAATACAAATGAATGGGAAAACATACAGGACAGAGAAACACACAAATAATAGCTATCATAAGGTACCAGGCTTATGATTTAATACGCAAATAATAGCTAGCATAAGGTACCAGGCTTATGATTTAATACGCCAGACGAGCATCTAGTAGTTAAATTATTTCATTGATCATTTCTGTCTTATCTTTTTAGAAATATATTAGATCAAAATATTGTTACTAATAAACTAGAGCATAAAGTTACTATTTATTAACTTTTTTGTTTCATATTTCTGAAATTTAGAATTGAGCCTTCCTTTGTTTTTCATATTTTCAATTTTCGAGGAAGATAGTAAAAAATAAAATGAATTAGAAATATCAATGTCCAAATATCGTTAATTCAGTAACAATATTCATATCAAGATAAAAAAAAAAAAAATTGTTGTTTTTGAAAATAAATATATCGAATAGGTGATCATATACAAAGGCGACTGGAGATTAACATAGGTTATATACCTATATGGAGTTATTTTCTTTCAGAACGTCAGGTCATTCTTTTTCAGAATCAACCCGGACGATACCATGTTTCAATGGTATATGCTCCAAGGCATAAAATAATTACCTGTGTAAGGTCATTATTTTCCTTGATAAACATGCAATCTATGATTTACATCAAAATTTTATTCGTCTAATAGTTTTTTGTTGCCGATTTGGAAATTTATTTTCTGAAGATCAACCGATGATAGATGTAAAAGAAACCGTCAATGTAGACCTGCAATTTAATTTTAGAAACAAATAACGTGAAGTTTTGTTGATTTATCGCTATAATAAAGAAACATAATAATATAGGTCAGATGAATTTTAATGTATACTTTCATAAAATAAATCCAGATTTAACATATTCGTGTGTAAGATTTTGAAAATCTTATTGAGTCAAACTGAATAGATTGATTCCTTAACGTCCAGTGGCAAATATTTCATGCATGTTCAGAACAATACACACTGAATAGGAAATCATACTGTGACCTACATGTATTTATATTCGTCTTCGTGTCAGTTCGTAACTTTTTAAAATTTATGTATACCTTTTACTCTATCAAATGACCAACTAAAATAATCTTATATTCTATTGAATAACATTAACGTAACTCACGAAAGGGTCGGGCGCGGAGGTATATAATTTTATCTTGATTATCTTTTAACAAAATGTATTGCTATTCGAAAGACAATCTTTCTGAATTTTTCATTCGATTCAAGTAAAATGGTTAAATAAATAACGACTTTTCCGCGATAGAAATAACATAACAAAACGGAAAAAAAACATACCCCCTCCTCCTTTTCCATAAGCTAAGTGATACAATAAATAACTTACAATGTGTCTTGTATTTGTCATACACCGTTATCGGATGGTACCAATACATTTGTGTCTTACTTCATGCAGTTACAGTAATATTTTTATTGTGTATGGATAACAATTTTTAGGTTTATATCTAAGTTATTTAGTGAGTTTTATTTCACATTTTAAATGAGCCGCAGGGCGTATTAAAACCTGAACGCATTAGCAAGGAATATCCCACTTTAGTGTTGTCGGTAAAAAAGGATACTAAATTTTACAAATCTTGTTAAAATTAATATTTTTTGACGGTATATAAGTCAGATAATGCATATTTTAAGGTTTTTCTTGTCGTAGAACACACCTCGGGGTGTCAGGATTGTTCAAAGAAAGACCTCCCTCCGGTCGGTCTTTCATTTGATCAATCCTGACACCCCTCGGTGTGTTCTACGACAAGAAAAACCTTAAAATATGCATTATCTATAACATAACAATATTAAGGCAAAGTAAAAAAGAGGAATTCCCTCCTGACGAAATCAAGTACTATAAATCAATGATACAAGCAAAATCAACTGCCTTATTACTGAATCGGTGCAGACATGACATGATCCTTCAACGTAGTTTAAACGTATGCATAGATTCATTTTCAGAGTTGACAACTCATTATAACTTGTAAATACGAACGTAAGTGATAAATCTGATTTCTTATTTATAAGCACTACATTAAGTAAGTGATAAATCTGATTTCTTATTTATAAGCACTATATAAAGTAAGTGATAAATCTGATTTCTTATTTATTAGCACTACATAAAGTAAGTGATAAATCTGATTTCTTATTTATAAGCACTATATAAAGTAAGTGATAAATCTGATTTCTTATTTATTAGCACTACATAAAGTAAGTGATAAATCTGATTTCTTATTTATAAGCACTATATAAAGTAAGTGATAAATCTGATTTCTTATTTATAAGCACTATATAAAGTAAGTGATAAATCTGATTTCTTATTTATAAGCACTACATAAAGTAAGTGATAAATCTGATTTCTTATTTATAAGCACTATATAAAGTAAGTGATAAATCTGATTTCTTATTTATAAGCACTATATAAAGTAAGTGATAAATCTGATTTCTTATTTATAAGCACTACATCTCTTTCGATTAGAAAGCGCATATTTCGGTGTTTGCTCTTAGTATAACGTAAATCCAACTCATCTTTATATTGACTCTTTTATCATTTTTTTTTTAGCAATGGATACTTTAAAGGAGGAAACTATGAGTTATAATAGTGGCCTTAAGGAAAATAACAAGAAAGCTACTGCAGTCCCTATTGACGAAGAAGAAACCTTTGAAAAGCAACCACCAAGAAACACAGAAGAACAAAATATCCCTACTGATGATACAGTGCGCTTTGATGAGGAGGAAACATCTGGAAACCAACCACTTCGAATTTCAGGACAACAAAATATACCTTTTGCTGATGAAGAAGAATCTCAAAGGGGTGCAAGAGGCAGTGTTGCTGACGGTAATATTTAAATCTCACTGCAATTCACAAATTAATGAAATACAGGATAACCATCAGTGTATGACTTACAAATTAATATAATCACACTACCAGTTTCAGTCATCACAAATTGTAATAAAATTTGAGATAAGCAGCTCGGTTTATGGCCAAAGTATGGCTGGAACAGCTTATCACTCACATAAAAACTTGGTGTATAGGTTGTCTCTTTCGGCCCAAAATTTATACACGTTGCCATTTTCCGTTCGAAAAAATAAAGTACGCATTTTTGTTTAGGGGCAAGATACACCCGCTTCCGAGTGTTGTGATGAAGACCCATTGATGGCCTTCAGTTGTTTTCTGCTCTCTGATTGGACTGTTGTATCTCAATTTATAAATATATAAACGCTTTGTTAGAATTGTCGCTTGACACAAAAAAAAATCGCAATTGGAAGGGAACATTATTAAAGCACTTTTTGGACAGTTTTTCAATATAACAATCGTCAGACGAGCAAACTTTTATATAGTCTCTTTACTAGATAGCTATTATATGGTTTGATATCAATATACTTATTGTGCACATGTAGTCGATTGTTAAATAATTCGGAATACACTGCATTTTAACTACATAAAGAGAAATATATATGATTAAAGATTTTTTCGATATGGTTTAGAAAAAAACCATTTATTTTATCATTTACTTTCCATATGGACAGTTGAAGCGATAAATCGTTTTACAAATTAAAAAGTTTATTACAGAAGAACAGAACCACCATAGGCCTGTCGCAACGGTATTGGCTCAAGTTCATGGTATGTACTGGAAAGTTGTATTGAAAAAAAATCTTTGACATTTTCGCATACGTTGTTAAATTTTCGGGGTACAAAGTGAGATTACTTTCCCCGTAAATAAGCATATCTCGAACTTAAGCTCCTCCCGGTAATCAAAAAACCTTTTTTAATACAATGGATTCTTCAAAAATTTATGATTTTGAGCACATGTATAGCTCCATCGGTTTTTACACATTTATTCTATGTACCTCTACTTTCAAAATAACTACAAATGGTTAAGCTCAGTCATTTGTAAAAAATAGAAACATGTCCAATATTACTACACAGAGAATTATGTGTACCCCCAACTTTTGAGTTCCTTTCTTTGAGGCGCATTAGTGAACTTGACCCATCTAAACAGAAAAGCTATAATAAATAAAATTCTGTAGCTGTAAGTATTGCATCATGAAGATATCTATTTTAAATAAGCGACATTCTTCACTGTGCGTGCCAAAAGGTTTCAGTAGCTTATGTCTAATAAAACCAATGGTAACTCTTCAGGTGTAAGGCTAATTTTACTGGAGTTTCTGATCCTCGCTGATTCAGAAAAATTAATAGAACTATTACAGTTGAAATTATTAAGAGTCTTTATCATTTTACACATACTTTGATTGTTCTCCTTATTGATTTTTTTTTTAATTTCTACTACATTTTACAAAAAAAACTGCGAAAGTTTACAAAAATTGCAGTTTATAAGTATTTTCAGTTTAACGAAAATTTTGCAGAAATACCAATACGACCAAATGTTCTTATTTACTATGACAATAGTATTCGATATATTTTATAAATGTAATATGATAACAACAACAATAGGATGATAATTTTATGATTATATTATAATATCTATAATAAAGTTTGAATTCTATTTCAGATCAACCTCGGCAGCCTTCTCTTCCTTTGTTAAATGAACAACCATATAATGACGATCAAGGGCGTATCGTAAATGGTCCAAACTCATTTTCCTTACAAATGCAAAATGGACATATGAACCATGTTGGAAATAATGGGGTTCCTCGAGGAGTGCTGGTTGTTGACAGTCTTTCATCAGATCCTTATGATCCCATAAGGCCCTCTGATGAGTCAACGTCAAGCTAACGGTGCATTTCAAGACATGGCTTTGTATTTCATTTCGTTTTGATAAACAACAACCAAACATTGGTATGCTTGACAAATATGTCTTGTAGTTGATTTTGAGATGACAAAAAGGATGGTATAATATATCTATACTAAAAGGAGATTAAATACCAAAGTCATACGTTTATATTAGACAATAAGCTTTTTAGTGAGAATACTGCCTATAACATAATATAGAACACGATTGATGTATTGTTCTTTGCTTAATATCGAGTAGTGCCACTACAGAACTAAGTACAATTAGGAAGAAAAATTTGCCGTCCAACAGGGTGCCTCCAAAGCTTTCTGAGACTTGTTGCAAGGATTCGAGTACCATGCAGATAATAATTATACACTGATATAGATTATCAACCATTTTAATTGCTATAATTACTTTCAAATCGGATATGACGTTTTATATCTGTTATATTTGTTAACGTGATTTGTACTCTTTTGACGGATGCAGAATGTTTGTGTAAATTTGGACTATAAAACAAACAAATGAAACTATAAAATTCATTCCAATCGAATTGCATGAGTTATCATCGGTAAAGATGTAGAAGAAAAACAGCAAACATTAGAATTTGAAAAAGTGGGACATGTCGATTGCATCAAATTTGATGTATAACGGTTGTGTAAAACAATATTTGTTTTTCTCATTATGACGATATGCGTATTTTTACAATGCAATTCGTGAGGTTGACACTTTTCTGTTAGTCATTTATTGTTTTATATGAGTATACCAAATAATTCTTACTCATAATTGTTCAATGTTTACATGTTTTTGCGTAAGAATTCTGAAAATGACATTATTTTCAATTATGACCTGTGAATCGAATACAGCATTATCATATCTACATATTTTTTAAATAGTTTTTTTTTTAAATATCACATATAAAATCAAAATTATGACTCTTATATAGACATAGCAGAAATGCAATAATGAAAGACAAGAATAAACAAAATTACTATAACACAATTACACATTGTTGAGATATATATATATATATATATACCGAGCCACGTCAAAAAATGAAAAAAATAAAAAAAATAAAACTAGTATCTCAATTGTTTGTCTTTAAAAGTGATGTTTTCGTAATGCACTTTGTATGACCTTTCGATTGATATACAACAAGCATACCTTCTGAAACTTTTCGTTTTTAACACTTAATGACCTCCATCCGTCTTCATTTTTGAGATCGGAAGTATAATATATATAACATAGAGTAGATTAGCTTTCATTTGATATGCGACAACGACATGTTCTAGAATTTGTTTTTTGCACTTAACAACCCTATCCAACTATTTTTTGGAGGTCAGGAATTTGATATTTCAAATGTACACATCCTGACCTTTCATTTGATATACAACAACCCTATCTTAAAAGAATATTTATTTTTTGCACTGAATGACCCCACCCAACCAATTTTTGGGGACGTCGATTTGAAATTTGAGAGTACTATTTTTTATCTTTCATATGCGACAACCCTACAATCTGAGAAATTAGATTTTGAACTAAATGACCCCACCCTTCCTCCTGGGATAAAAAAAAAAGGTTCATTTTTAAGTAGAGTTTATTAAGAACTTCTATTTGATATATCAGATGACCCAATTTGACAAAGTGCCAAAAATGATGAAATATCAACTATATATTATATAGAACTTATGAAACTTACAAAGTCAATGACAAACTTGAAATTTGAAATTGATTCTTTGGTGGTTTTTTTCAATGGAATGATTTTGGTATTTGGTCAAACATATACCTATGATTACCTCTTTAATTTCTTAAACATTTTAAGTAGTGAGCTGTTGTCGATTCAGAAATACATGCCTTCGCTCGCAAAATTTCAAACTGCATTTTCTCTTAAACGACAAAAGATATCTCACATCTGTTAAGAACTGTTAATAGATATAGGAAGATGTGGTGTGAGTGCCAATGAGACAACTCTCCACCCAAATAACAATTTAAAAAGTAAACCATTATAGGTTAAAGTACGGCCTTCAACACGGAGCCTTGGCTCACACCGAAAAACAAGCTATAAAGGGCCCCAAAATTACTAGTGTAAAACCATTCAAACGGGAAAACCAACGGTCTAATCTATATAAACAAAACGAGAAACGAGAAACACGTATATATTACATAAACAAACGACAACTACTGTACATCAGATTCCTGACTTAGGACAGTTGCAAACATTTGCAGCGGGATTAAACGTTTTAATGGATCCAAACCTTCTCCCTTTTTCTGAAACAATAGCATAACATCACAACATAGAAAAACATACGATAAAATATCAATTGGCAGACTTAACTCAATCAAAAAACGTATGATTACACAATGAACGAATAAATTTGATCTGCGATATCTGAATACAAATGCACAGTTAATAAAATATTAGAGACGAACATTCATGACCAAAAAGCTAACAAACAAATTCAAACACACTGAGAAATATTTAACCAATCAATGTTCACTTTAGAAAAAAAACGGTTTTTATACGACCGCAAATTTTGAAAAAATTTTCGTCGTATATTGCTATCACGTTGGCGTCGTCGTCTGCGTCGTCGTCGTCGGCGTCCGAATACTTTTAGTTTTCGCACTTTAACTTTAGTAAAAGTGAATAGAAATCTATGAAATTTTAACACAAGGTATATGACCATAAAACGAAGGTTGGTATTGATTTTGGGAGTTTTGGTCCCAACATTTTAGGAATTCGGGGCCAAAAAGGGCCCAAATAAGCATTTTCTTGGTTTTCGCACTATAACTTTAGTTTAAGTTAATAGAAATCTATGAAATTTTGACACAAGGTTTATGACTACAAAAGAAAGGTTTGGATTGATTTTGGGAGTTTTGGTTTCAACAGTTTAGGAATTAGGGGCCAAAAAAGGGCCCAAATAAACATTATTCTTGGTTTTCGCACAATAACTTTGGTTTAAGTGAATAGAAATCAATGAAATTTAAACACAATGTTTATGACCACAAAAGGAAGGTTGGTATTGATTTTGGGAGTTTAGGTCCCAACAGTTTAGGAATAAGGGGCCAAAAAGGGACCCAAATAAGCATTTTTCTTGGTTTTTGCACCATAACGTTAGTATAAGTAAAAAGAAATCTATGAAATTTAAACACAAGGTTTATGACCATAAAAGGAAGGTTGGTATTGATTTTGGGAGTTTTGGTCCCAACTGTTTAGGAAAAAGGGGCCCAAAGGGTCCAAAATTAAACTTTGTTTGATTTCATCAAAATTGAATAATTGGGGTTCTTTGAAATGCCGAATCTAACTGTGTATGTAGATTTTTAACTTTTAGTCATGTTTTCAAATTGGTCTGTATTAAGGTCCAAAGGGTCCAAAATTAAAATTAGTTTGATTTTGACAAAAAATGAATCGGTTGGGTTCTTTGATATGTTGAATCTAAAAATGTACTTAGATTCTTGATTATTGGCCCAGTTTTCAAGTTGGTCCAAATCTGGGTCCAAAATTAAACTTTATTTGATTTCATCAAAAATTGAATAAATGGGGTTCGTTGATATGCCAAATCTTACTGTGTATGTAGATTCTTCATTTTTGGTCCCGTTTTCAAATTGGCCTACATTAAGGTCCAAAGGGTCCATAATTAAACTAAGTTTGATTTTAACAAAAATTAAATTCTTGGGCCTCAATGATATGCTGAATCTAAACATGTACTTAGATTTTTGATTATGGGCCCAGTTTTCAAGTTGGTCCAAATCAGGATCTAAAATTATTATATTAAGTATTGTGCAATAGCAAGTCTTTTCAATTGCACAGTATTGTGCAATGGCAAGAAATATCTAATTTCACAATATTGTGAAATAGCAAATTTTTTTTTTAATTAGAGTTATCTTTCTTTGTCCAGAATAGTAAGCAAGAAATATCTTATTGCAAGATTTTTTTTTAATTGGAGTTATCTTTCTTTGTCCAGAATCAACTTAAATCTTTGTTACATACAATATACAATGTATATTCACTTTTTACTTCCAACTGATAAATTTAAATGATCTTTACCATTCAGTGATAACAAGCAGTTTTTTTACATCTTAATATTTTATGATGTATTTAAATGAGTAGTTATTGTTGCAAACTTCATTAGAATATTTTAATTGAGATTAGTTTTGGAATAAGGGAAAGGGGGATGTGATTAAAAAATTGTGTTCAATTTTTCTCATTTGAAATTTCATAAATAAAAAGAAAATTTCTTCAAACATTTTTTGAGAGGATTAATATTCAACAGCATAGTGAATTGCTTTAAGAGAAAACAAAAATTTTTAAGTTCATTAGAACACATTCATTCTGTGTCAGAAACCTATGCTGTGTCAACTATTTAATCACAATCCAAATTTAGAGCTGAATCCAGCTTGAATGTTGTGTCCATACTTGCCCCAACCGTTCAGGGTTCAACCTCTGCGGTCGTATAAAGCTACGCCCTGCGGAGCATCTGGTTTATAATCTTGAAGGTTATACAAATGTTGTAAGAATAAGTGAAAAATTGAAGATATTACAAATAATCAAAGCTGGTGTACAGACAAGATCCATATAAATAAAAAATAACAAAAAAGCATTATAAACAGTATCAACAGGTCGAATTAACAAGAAAATACGATTTGAGAGTACTCGCAGTTACTGACAGCTAGTTAAAAGCCAAAACCAATTAATAGTAAAAAAAATCATGCATCAGAGACTAAAATCGACTAAAACACATCACAGGGATTTAGTATTTTAACGTCATTAATAGTCAAAGAAGACATGACTTGTGCAATGCCAAAAATAAATGTATCGACAGGTAGTAGTATAGTGAAGAGCGACTTCTATAGAAATAAAAGTTAACGTGTCTGTGTCTCTATACATCTCGCCTCAAAAGATAATGAAATTTAGTTATGTTTTAATTTTCTAATGACAAAATCAATATTAATGCCAATGTGAACTATATTCAGAGATCTAATTACAATATTGGTACGATAACCCTTACTTATAAGTTTGTTTAAAGGTTCGATGAGTTTACCAGGATCACATAGTGATTTAGTTTAAACATATTGATTTATAGTGGATTGGGAAACAAGTTTTGCAACTTATATTAATCCCTTTCCACTTTGCGGGTGCGAGTGCTGCCTTGTAGCGGCATTAGCCTACTCTTTTTCGAAATCTACAAGGGTGTCTTTAACGTGCAAGAGATATGGCTCTCTCTTAACACGGGTCAGCCATTTATCGTCCCCGTCCGACGGACTATCATCGTTTCCTCAAGACCATACTCGCAAATGGAGTCAAGGGAAAGCCGAAAATTGAATTCCTGAAATTTTCATCCCAAACGGGAATCGAACCAGGAACCTTTGTGTTAGTAGTCCGATGCACTAACCACTACACCACGGCACTTAGTGATTTCCTCGCTTTAAGTACAATATTACCATAAAATTTAGGATGTGAAATACCATTTTTAATAAGCTTTCTACAGGTATAGCCAAATTTACTTATCAAATCTTTGTATCTGTGAAAGAATTTAGTAAAAGTTTTAAGTAATTTATGGTATCGAAATCCCTGACACAACAATTTACCAGTGATGCATTGATTACGTTCGTTAAAATCTAAGACATCAGAACACACACGGGCAAACCGAACGAGTTGCGATATATAAACACCGTATGATGGAGCCAAAGGCACATCGCCGTCTAAAAAAGGAAAATTAACAATAGGAAATGAAAAATCGTCTCTTTTGTCGTAAATTTTAGTGTGAAGTTTCCTGTTTGAAATTGAAATGTCTAAATCTAGAAAAGGACAACTGCTGCTGTAAGCACATCTAGAAATTGACAATGAAGGTCGGTTGAAGACAAAACTTTACGACAAAAGAGATGATTTCAGCTTTCCAATTGTGAACTTTCCATTTTTGAGTAGCAACATTCCAGCAGCACCTGCATACGGGGTATATATCTCCCAATTGATACGATATTCCCGTGCTTGCATTTCCTATCATGATTTTCTTGATAGAGGGTTACTGCTCACAAGGAAGCTATTAAACCAAGAGTTCCAAATGGTGAAGTTGAAATCATCCCTTCGTAAATTTTACGGACGCCATCACGAGTTGGTTGACCGTTATGGAATAACCATTTCACAAATGATATTGGATATGTCCCTTACGTCGTAACTACAATCCCCTTCCCTTTCATGAATTTGACCTACCGAATTAGACTATTTACCGGATTTGTAATCACATAAGCAACACGACGGGTGCCGCATGTGGAGCAGGATCTGCTTACCATTCCGGAGCACCTGAGATCACCCCTAGTTTTTGGTGGGGTTCGTGTTGTTTATTCTTTAGTTTTCTATGTTGTGTCATGTGTACTATTGTTTTACTGTTTGTCTTTTTTCATTTTTAGCCATGACGTTGTCAGTTTGTTTTAGATTTACGAGTTTGACTGTCCCCTTGGTATCTTTCGTCCCTCTTTTAAGGTGTAATACCACCATTGATTTTGCCCTATTAGTCTTTGTTAAATTTGCACTTTTCAAAAAATTGTGCAGAATTTATCTTTGTTTCAAGTAAGAAATACTTGGCATGAGTAAAGTTTTACCCTGTTCAGTTCTATAGAAAAATTTTCTCATAACATTTCATTGCATATAAGAAAATAACCATCATCGGAAGTTAACCAATCAAATTTCTCTTCTTATTCTATGTGTGCACAAGGTTTAGTCACCATGTAACCTCAAGATTACAAAATTTTCTATAAAAATCACAAATAAAAAATAATGGTGTTTAGAAATACCCAAGACATATGTTTATGACCCAGAAATAGTTTTACTGCAATAAAATGTAGGATTAATTACCTACAACTCAATGGAATATTTTTTTAGACCTACTTTCGTATACAACCGGATATGACATACCATGATTTGGTGGTATTACACCTAATATTAGGTGTAATACCACCATTGATTTTACCCTATTAGTCTTTGTTAAATTTGCACTTTTCAAAAAATTGTGCAGAATTTATCTTTGTTTCAAATAAAGAAATACTTGGCATGAGTAAAGTTTTATCCTGTCCAATTCTATAGAAAAATTTTCACATAACATTTCATTGCATATAAGACAATTACCATCATCGGAAGTTAACCAATCAAATTTCTCCACTTATTCTATGTGTGCACAAGATTTAGTCACCATGTAACCTCAAGATTACAAAATGTTCTATAGAAATCACAAATAAACAAGAGGCTCTCAAGAGCCTGAATCGCTCACCTGGTAAACAATGCCTTATTGAACATATTGAACCATGCCAGGCAGACATGTACAGCTAATAATTCTTCAATATTACAAATATATTTGACTTACTGTTTATAAATAAAGAAAACGAGACCAAAACACAAACACTTAAAACTTAGCAATGAACCGTGAAAATGAGGTCAAGTTCAAATAAAACCTGCGTAATCCACATATAGATCATAAAATATTTCCATACACCAAATATAGTTGACCTAATGCATAAAGTATTAAAAAAATTGTGAAAAAATTGTCATTAAAGGACAGTAACCCCTTAAGGGGTCAATTGACAATTTTGGTCATATTAACTTATTTGTAGATCTTACTTTGCTGATCATTTTTGCTGTTTACAGTTTATCTTTATCTATAATGATATTCAAGATAATGACCAAAAACTGAAAAATTTCCTTAAAATTACCAATTAACTGACAGCAACCAAACAATGGTTTGTTTGATTCATCTGAAAATTTCAGGGCTGATAGATCTTGACCTAATGAACATTTTTACCACATCTCAGATTTGCTCTAAATACTTTCGTTTTTGAGATATAGGCCAAAAACTGCATTTGACCCCTATGTTCTATTTTAAGTAACAGCGGCCATGTTTTTTGACGGATCAAAAATCGAAGCTTACACTTTGTGCAGGATAATCTAAAGAACAATCCTGCTATGTTTCATCCAAATCCATTCAGTAGTTTCAGGAGAAGATTTTTTAAAGTTAGCAAATATGATGAACAAATTGTGAAAAATTGCCATTAAAGGACAATAACCCCTTAGGGGGTCAATTGACAATATTGGTCATTTAACCTATTTGTAGATCTTACTTTGCTGATCATTTTTTGCTGTTTACAGTTTATCTTTATCTATAATAATATTCAAGATAATGACCAAAAACTGAAAAATTTCCTTAAAATTGCCAATTAAGTGGCAGCAACCCAACAATGGTTTGTTTGATTCCTCTGAAAATTTCAGGGCTGATAGATCTTGACCTAATGAACATTTTTACCCCCTGTCAGATTTGCTCTAAATGCTTTCGTTTTTGAGATATAAGCCAAAAACTGCATTTGACCCCTATGTTCTATTTTAAGTAACGGCGGCCATGTTTTTTGACGGATCAAAAATCGAAGCACACACTTTGTGCAGGATACTCTAAGGAACAATCATGCTAAGTTTCATTCAAATCCATTCAGTAGTTTCAGAGGAGAAGATGTTTGAAAAATTGTTAACGACGACAGACGACGACGACGGACGCCAAGTGCCTTTTAGGCCAGGTGAGCTAAAAATAATGGTGTTTAGAAATACCAAAGACATATGTTTATGACCCAGAAATAGTTTTACTGCAATAAAATGTAGGATTAATTACCTACAACGGTCAAACTCAAGGGAATATTTTTTTAGACCTACTTTCGTATACAACCGGATGTGACATACCATGATTTGGTGGTATTACACCTAAAAGGATGGATGGTTGATCTGCATTTTGGCAGAATTTGGAACAATTCCAAAGTGCATAAAATATATGATGCAATACCAAACTCAAGAACCGGAAGTCGTAGAGACATGGGTCTACCACCATTCAACTCAGGACCACTTGGCCTTCCACATATCACAAGGTCAAGGTCATTGTATACTGTGAAGGTCAAGGTGAAATTTTATCATGACCTGTCATTGACCTCAAATTGAAGGTCTTGAATTACTGATAATCTTTGCAATTTATAGTAGGTTGATATATGTCACCTTTTAAAAGATATACACATGTTACTATAGTTTTAAGAATTATGTTGTAACTTTTGAACAGACAGTCGGACGTTTTGGGGCTTAATGTATAAAATGTAGAGCACGTTGAGAGCAACATTTTATACACAGAATGTATGCAGTAAGCTCTTTTCGTTTTCTTAACATGAAAGCTTGAAATTGCGGCGTATTTTTATAGCTCACCTGGCCCAAAGGACCAAGTAAGCTTTTCTCATCATTTGGCGTCCGGTGTCGTCGTCCGGCTTCGTCGTCGTCCGTCGTCGTTAACTTTTACAAAAATCTTCTCCTCTGAAACTACTTGGCCAAATTTAATCAGACTTAGCCACAATCATTATTGGGGTATCTAATTTAAAAACTGTGTCAGGTGACCCGTCAAACCAACCAAGATGGCCGCCATGGCTTAAAATAGAACATAGGGGTAAAATTTATATTTTGGCTTATAACTCTGAAACCAAAGCATTTAGAGCAAATCTGACATAGGGTGAAATTGTTTATCAAGTCAAGATCTATCTAATTTTCAGAGGAATCGAACAATTGAATATACAAATAAGTCAACCTTGACCAAAATTATCACTTGACCCCTTAAGAAGTGATTGTCCTTTATAGTCATTGTTTAGCATTTTTTTGTAAATGTTTGTAATCTTATACAAAAATCTTCTCTGAAACTACTGGGGCCAAATTTTACCAAACTTAGCCACTTTTTTTAATTTCTTCACATGAGAATAATGTATAATTATTACTCTGAAACCAAAGCATTTGGAGAATTTGACAAGGAGTTAAATTGTTAATCAAGTCAATATCTATCTGCCCTGAAATTTTTAGATGAATTGGACAATAGGTTGTTGGATTGCTGCACCCCAATTGGCCATTTTAAAAGATATTTTGCCGTTTTTGGTTGATTTCTTGAATACTATTATAGATAGAGATAAACTGTAAAATGCAATAATGTTCAGCAAAGTTAGATTTACAAATATGTCAACATGACCGAAATGGTCAGTTGACCCCTTTAGGAGTTATTGCCCTTTTTAGTAAATTTTTAACAATTTTCCTCAATTTGGTAAATTTATGTAAATTTTTACCAAATAATTTTCTCGGTTACTAATGGGCAAAAGTCATTATAGATATAATTGTAAGAAGCAAAAACACATCACCATCACCAAAATACAATTTTGCCATGAATCCATTTGTGTCCTTTGTTTAATATGCACATAAAACCAAGGTGAGCGACACAGGCTCTTTAGAGCCTCTAGTTTGGAAAGCCATAGAAACAGGTTCAAACAGACATGTTTTCTTAAAATGTCCTGTACCAAGCCAGGAATGTGGGATTTGTTTTCAAATAGTCCTTTGATGTTGGCGTTTGTTTTTGTAGAAGTTCACTGTTTCTGTAGCTATTTTTTACTCTTATAATTGATGTGGTTTTTTTACATTTTGTGACTCTGATTCGTTTTAGTTGAATCGATTTATGACTATTTAACAGCGGTGTACTACTGTTCAACAGATGCATTAAAACTGCTTGTATTTGATTGCTTGATTGAATAATGGCGTCAGCACACATGTAAGACAGAGACAAAGTGTGTGAAAGTAGTACAATTTAGTATCGTATAGATTAAATTATTGTTTTAAATTATAAAACAAATTTTATTACATCATACATAAATACGTAAGTGAAAACATCAACAAAAAAAAAGTAAAAACACAAAAATACCGAACTCCGAGGAAAATTCAAAAAGGAAAGTCCAAAATCAAAAGGCAAAATCAAGTCTAAACACATCAAACGAATGGATAACAACTGTCATATTCCTGACTTGGTACAGGCATTTTCTAATGTAGAAAATGGTGGATTGAACCTGGTTTTATAGCTAGCTAAACCTCTCACTTGTATGACAGTCGCATCAAATTCCATTACATTGTCAACGATGTATGAACAAAACAAACATACTCAAAGAGTAAAAATGTCAAAAATAGGGGTACAGCAGTCAATATTGTGTTATCATCTTAATATCACTATAAAAACAACAAATGTAACGAAGAATCACAAAAAGGCGTATACATCAAATTTAACATACTCATTTTGCTTTTCTCGTACCACTTAATTTATGTATATAAAGTCTACCCGTAAAGGAAAGAAGGTTTTTATTGCTGGTGTAAAAATGCGCGTTTGAAATTCGTACAGGTGGACATAAAAATAATTTTGTCGTTCAATGTATGAAGGCATAAATACTTGCATCACAATAAAAACAACAAATGTAACGAAGAAGCACAAAAAGGCATACATCAAATTAAATATACTCCTTTTGTTTTTCTTATACCACTTAATTTATCTATATAAAGTCTACCCGTAAAGGATAGAAGGTTTTCATTGCTGTTGTAAAATTGCGCGTTTGAAATTCGCACAGGTGGACATAAAAATAATTTTGTCGTTCAAAGTATGAAGACATACATACATGCATAGTCATGTAAAGTTGATATAACAAACAACAGACTCAACAGTAAATGTAATAATAATAGATAAATAATGTGTGGTTCAAAGTATGACGGGATACATAGGTACAGTATCACGTCAAATGTATAACATAAAAAAACAGACTTAACAAAAAAAGTATTATTATTGAATAAAATAATTTTGTCATTCATAGTATGTCAAGATCCATAAGTAAGGAGTAATTTAAGTAAATGAAATAATTTTGTCGTTCAAAGCATGATGTTTTTATATAACCACAGAGTCAATTCAAAAGAATATCTCGAAAATTGACTTAACGGTACAAGTAATATTAATAAATACTAATAAAATAATACTATAACACGTTATTACGATGATAACCAACGTCAGTACGCAAAATCTATACTTCAAGATCATCTTGTATTATTTGTGAAGTTGATACGGAATATTTATCAACGAGTTCTGGGTATCTTCCGATGAATTTTTTTAGAAAAAGGACGAGACGTTCTTTGACATACTCCTGGTTCATCAACAATATAAATTGTAACTTATATCCATGAATTGTTCTATGTATACAAATTTCAGGTTCTTTTGCATTTACATAGTAATGTACGCCTTGTTACAAGTGTTAAAAGAAACAAACATGTCAAACTAGAACATATGATGATATAAATTAACACTGGTGGAAGTCTTTTAGGTCCTGTCAAATAGAATTTATATAAAAAAAAATCCAATAAATATAATGTATTCATTTTGATATTTACATAAATTAAAAAAATGGCTACATATGTTTGATCATTAGCATTTTTAACAACTAAAAGATAGAATTTACCTGCACATACATATGAAAAAACTACTTAATCTATAGTGCATATTTTTCATGTCAGTGTAAGGGTGTAAGTACATGTGTTTCTTCCTTTACATATTTCAATTCCTTAAAATTGGGTACGGCAGACATGCGTTTCGTCTTCAAAAGACTCATCAGTAAAGTTCGAAATATTTCATCAAAAACAAATTTGAATGTCGAACGCACTATTGTGTCAAATAATGTTTCACAACGATGCTTGGCATCATGTAAATATAACTCTGTACGATTAGAAAATTTCTCTACACCCAATTTTTAAATTGTATACAAGATCTTCTCATGTATTCAAACTGCTTACAACCACTTTATCTGAACTTTGGTGGATATTGTCTCATTGGCAATCATACCACATCTCCTTGTTATCATATTGTTTGCATTTAATTTGAGAGAACTAAAACGTACAAGTAGTTTTAAAGCGTACACAACGAAACCATATTAGGGCTAGGAGGTGAGCAATTACTATGAAATAACGATATGAATGAACCGCTGCATTAAGTCATCATTTCAAGATTAATGATATTAGATAATGAGTTTGTGATTTTTTTTTAAAGATGCTATGAAAACCACAGTCGTAAATGCATCTGAAGATATTGACAAATTCTGTAGGGGAGAAGAGGGTGGGGTGGAAGTTAGGCTTAGAGTTATCACATGTTACTTGTAATTAAAGAAATTGAAAAACATAAATATTAATAAATTTATGAGAAAATGTGATACAAAAATATCATTCCATGCAGGACAAGACATATAAAAGCTAGGTAATTTTAGATAATACTATATTGTAACCATTTCGGTTTTTTCAATTTTGTTTTTAAACAATGTTTTCCATGGTAACAGCCTAGTTTTATTCAGTGCTTCTAAAGTTTATTCATATTGCTTAAAGTAAAATTCAAAATTCAATTATTAGACATAATTTGTAGATCGAGTATATATTTTCCAATATTTAAACGAAATATCATAACATTTTACACTTCACACATCATATATATTACAAAATCATAACAAATAAATCACAAAGAGCAGATAATCTATATGGAACAAAAAGTCGGCATTACCATGTAATCCTCTTCTACCCGACTCGCTTCTTTATTCATAAGAGACTGATTTTATACAAGAACTTCTTATATTCAAAAATAAAAATTGAAGTTGCCATTTTTCTTTTAATTCACTATCCGCTAAATATATGATTATTTCTCTATAGATAATCAAAACTTGGTGACTTTGTTGGACGTATATTTGCCATCAAACTTGATGTGAAGAATACACCAAATACAGTTATGTATGTCTCATATCTTGACTTACCTCAAGAAATTAGACAATGACAGTATTGTGAAGCAAACCTTTTCGACAAAGAGATGATTTCAGCTTCAAAATTGTGAACTTTCTTTTTCTATGTAGCAACAAAGCATTATGGGGTTGCTGCTCACAAGGAAACTTTTAAAAAATCAAAAGTTACAAGCAGTGAAGTCAGTATTATCGCTTATGGAAGCCTTCAAAAGTTTGTTGATCGTAAAGAAACTTATGCAGTGAAGTCAGTATTATCGCTTATGGAAGCCTTCAAAAGTTTGTTGATCGTAACGAAACTTATGTTTCAGAGATGCCGATAGATATGTTCCAATTGTCGTTACTATCCCGTCCCTTTCCCCGGATGTGACCTTCTAAATAAGATTTATCACCGGGTTTGTACTGAAATGGTCAACACACCGGGTGTCACTTGTGAAGCAGGATCGCTTAACCTTCAAGAGCACCGGAGATAACCCAAAGGGGGTCGTGTTGCTTAGTCGTAAAAGTTTTCTATCTTGTTTCTTGTGTACTGTTATTGGTCGTTGGTATTTTTATTTCAGAGTTATGGCGTTTTCATGGGGTTTTTTTTCGACTAATGACTTATTAATGTCTCTTTTGGTTTTTTCTCCTTTTTTATTTTATTATGAATATTTAGAATCATAAATATTGTTTTAAAAACCGTTCTGGTTCTAATTATTTCGGCAGCAAAGGTAACATATTTACAAATTTCAATATCTTGGTGGAACAATACAAGTATTGTAGTCGTGAACATCATTTTTATCGATTCTTGAAAGATTTTCATAAGGATTGATTTGTCCGTCATCATTTTGTAGTACGATATGTGGATCGCGATCGACTACCGGACTTCCTGTTTCTGATAATTCAGCAAAGTTTACCATCGACAAAGAGTCTTCTTTGTTTGGTTTGCAATAAACATATACTTCATCGTGACTGCTCAATCGTTCATTACTGAGTTCACCTGCACAAAATGCAGGAGGAAAACTGTCTAACGCATCGATGTTACGGATACTCTTATTCACGGAGGCTTCAGAGTTTGTAAGTTCTTTGTGACCAAACTCATCTGTGTAAGAATCAAAATCAGAAATGTTCTCATCTTTCTTTGATGCTTCTCCATATTCTGGTGAAGAAACTTTATGCGAACTATCAGATTCGCCATTTTCTTTTGAATGAAGACAAGGATTGATGTAAATGTTATCGGCAATGACTTCTAAGTACGATCTTTCAGACGTTGCAGAATTGTTATCGGACTTATTTTTATGGGGATGTGCTGCTCCAACAGAAATTTCTGTCTGTAATTTTGATACATTTGGGATCATTTCGCTTTCGCATATGGATTCGTAATTTGATGAGAGATCTTCGATATCTTTAGACGCATTGTGTGCATTTTCATTTACAGTTTTGTCTAGCTGCACATTCAAGTGTCCTGTTTTGTATTTGTGAATAATACAAATGTTACATGTTACTGACAAGCACAACACTAAGACAAGACCACCAGCTAACAGGCCATAGTACACTAGCTTTTCTTTGGATGAAAAACCTGTATGTTAAACAAAACAATGAAGATAATTTGTAAACTCATGTAACAGTTTTGTTTTTGCTTTGCTTAAAAAATTCTAAGTTTACATTGTTAGATAAACAAACACTATCGTAACGGATGTAAACTACATAAATATGGTCTTATAATATAATGAAATTGAGTTCAATATTGTATTAAAAATATACAAAAAATAGGTCAGACAATAAATAAGTCAATGAGTTTTTGTAGACTTTTGTTTGTCTATTGTCATTTTAATTTGTTTTGCCGTGTTGTTGTCGGTCTCACTTTTTTTTAAGATTCCACATTTTGTTTATTTAGCATCTGTTTAAGGTAAATGATTAATACATACTAAAGATCTATCTTACCTGTTTCTTTTCTATTTGTATCGATGGCTTCATTGTGAATGCTTGTTGATGGCTTGATGTCTTCATATATAGAGAATATAATATATCATTTGATTAAATATATCCTATAACGCAATAGAAGTCGAAGCGTTCAAACGAACATTAAATACCGGCCCGTGCGCGATTAATAAGAAAAACGTTTAAACGTATACTTTTGTGTTTACTTGTGACGAACGGCTTATGAAGTATAAATGCAATACTAGAACACACCCGCGAAATTGCGGGTATATATAGCTTGTGGACTGTTGTAGAATGCTTTTTTTTGTAAAAGATAGTATGTATGGGAAATTTCATAAAAGGTATCAACAGCCTTCTCCCTCGTTCAAAAGTCCGATATTTGTTTCCTATCATTTAAATTCAAATATTTTAGTGTGATTGGCCTCAGACCACAATTATTCTCCTTCTTTGCTACAATGCTGCTTTTGGTAAAAGTCAAATAAAATAAACAATTTGCACCGTTTCAAACATGAAATAAATCTTACTGCTTATATATAGACCATTATTAGTCTAAAATATGCTTCTAGGACAATTCGTCAGTGTTTTTTCTTCTTTTGAGAGCCTCATTAAGATGTCAATGGTAGGCTATGCATCATGTATAAATGACTAAGGCTAACTTGAGGGGTGGTTGGAGGGGTCCTGATCCCGAAATCCCACGCTTAAAACCATGAAATCCAGAGATGCAGAATTAAAAGAAATGCATATCCCGAAATCACGAATCGAAAAATATATTCCCGGATCCAGTAAGGATCAATCCCCAAATCCTGAGCTTAAAAACACACGATCCCGAAGCCCCGTAAATTTCTCGCCTACTTTTAATCTCTACCTTACTTTCATTTTTGCCAAATCACTATTTTCCCTTTCAACAATAAATCTTATGCCCCATTTATGGACATTATGTTTTCAGGCTAGTCTGTTCGTCCGTCCGTTCGCTCGTCCGTCCGTCCGTCCATGTCTGTCCCGTTTTTGATCGAGGTAGTTTTAGATGAAGTTAAGCATGTTTTACTTATTTTAATATATATGCAAGTGGTATGACCCCTCCAATAGTAAACATCCCTTACAGAACTGAAATGTTTGCAGCAGATCTGCTGCAAACTTGCTACAGGTCTGCTGCAAACAAAATGCATGCAGGAACCCTTTGAATAATGTTTGCAGATGTTTGCAGCTACCTTTTTTGCTGCAAGCTTGTGGCAAGGTTGCAGAAACAAATATGTTTGCAGTAAGATTGCAGGAAAAACTAGAATATAAGGGATGTTCGCAGCTAGATTGCAGGAATCTTTGACAATTTTATATGTTTGCAAGAGCATTGCAAGAAACTACATAAAACGACTGAGCATGCCTATTGGTAACTTTCTAGAAGATAAAGATTTGAAATTTGAAAAAGGTTGGTGATGTTTGTGTCATGATATATATTAGTTTTCATGGAGGCATTATAGTTTGGCAATTAACAGATTAGTTTTTAAAGACATAATTTGTTAGTACATATTCATCGTAGAATGTTAACTTATGAAACTCATTCCCACCACAGATATCTGCATGATGTTTGAAATACATTTTCAAATAATATGTAACCATGCAATATACAGTTCTCCCTCCTATGCTCAGAGATTATAACTTACAAAATATATGCCAGTCTAGTTGAATTTTGTGACAATTTTAGTATACAATCATATACATGTAAAAAAAAAAAAATCTGTTTAACTTAAATTTAAATTAATGCATGTAATTCATTTGAAAACCTACTTGGAATTATTTTAGCTTTTTAGACTTGTTAAAATGTATAAACTTATGCTATGATAATTTTTCAAATCATAAAGTAATTGAAGTATTTTTTTGAATGGATGGATGTAACATAACTTCTTTATAATTTGCTGTGTAATATAGATAAAATCATGTGTACACAACATGAAATTGGTTAAGTGTATAACAGATTGTTTTGAATAAAAATGTTTGCAGCAGGTCTGCAGCAAACACGCAGAAGAAAGATTAATTTGCATCAATATGTTTGCAGCAGGTCTGCGGCAAACACTCATTTGCATATAAATGTTTGCAGCAGGTCTGCAGTAAACACGCAGGAGAAGGTTTAGTTTGCATAATTATGTTTGCAGCAGGTCTGCAGCAAACACTCATTTGCATATAAATGTTTGCAGCAGGTCTGCGGCAAACACTCATGTGCATGGTAAATTGTTTGTAGCAGACCTGCAGCGTATTTGCAGCAAACACGCCGCAAAAACGGACTCTATGTTCGCTGAAAGTCTGCAGCAAGTTCGCAGCAGACTTGCAGCAAATGTTTGCAGGAGGCTGATTTTTTCAGTAAGGAATTTCAAAGAAAACAGTAGACAGAAAACAGAGAGTCTCTATATATTAAAGTATCATAATCGTAGTTTACATCTATACTATTAAACGAGAATACCTCATTTTGGGTGTCGCTTCTCTTCTTTCCACAATAAATTAATCATCATGCCTCTGTGACCTATGGATACAGTGCATAATCGCATTTGTCATCCATTCATATGATTATTCAGATTGAGTTATTTTGGGTGAAAAACGAGAAAAAAGACTTCCGGATATGTTTCCGTCATTGGGCGAAATTTTAAGTCAGATTAGACTTCCGGTTTGCGTTTTTCTGTATACTTTGAACATACATTAATACTACGAATACAGTGTATTTTCTGTCTTATATCCGTCATTGGGCGAAATTTAAGTCAGATTAGACCACCGGTTTACGTTTTTCTTTTTACTTTAAAACAAATACATATACTACGGATAAAGTGTATTTTCTGTCTGATATAATTTTCAAGTTTACTATCCAGTCACAGGGTTTATTTAATAGAGAGGGTCTGAATAATATATCAATGACCGCTGTGGATCAATTATTAAACTGAAAATTGACTGTACAAAGAAAATACACTTTCGGTACGTCTGGAACGGGTGTTTTTAAGATCAAAATTTCAGGATTGATCATTTCGGGATCCGGGATTTCTTTTTTCGAATTTCGGGATGTCGAGATATTTAATTTGTATAATAAATTCAGAACCTCGGGATTTCATGTTTTTAAGACCGGGATATTGGGATCAGGGCCCCCCGCAGTGGCGGATCCAGAAATTGTCATACGCAGGGGCCCGTTGACTGCCTAAGAAGGGCCCGCTCCGGTCATGCTTCAGTGATTCCCTATATAATTAAGCAACGAATTATTTTCCAGAAAAAAGGGACGGGCGGGCCCCCTAAACCCGCCTCTGCCCCGAACCCCCTTTAATGAATGTTCATAATATACAGATAAGCGCTAAAATTATTCATGTGTCATTAGAATTAATAGAGAACACAAAAAAAAGGATTTTTTTGTGGAAAAAGAAGGCTAGAAAAACAATTATCCTGCCCCTAATTGCCTATGAAAAAAAAAAGATGTGGTATGAATGCCAATGAGACAGCTCTCCACAAGAGACCAAGATGACACCGAAATTAAATTTTAAAGGTCAACTTACGGCCTTCAACAATAAGCAAAAGCCGATACTGCATAGTCTGATATAAAAGGCCACGAAATGACAATGTAAAACAATTCAAATGAGAAAACTAACAGCCTTATTTATGTTCAAAAAATGAACGAAAAACAAATATCACTAAACCACTGAATTACAGGCTCCTGACTGGAATGTTCATAATACATGTACACTAAATATATGTTCATAATGAAATTAACAGAAAACAAAAAATGGGAATTTTGGAAATAAAGGAGGAGGGTTAAAAAAAACCTTTTCCTGTCCCAAAGCATAATGACTTTTGATACTTTTCCTGAAATTCTCAAGTCATTAAATCTTTTACAAAATTCTTCCTACAACACTTTACATCCTTTCAAATACGCTCTGAATGCCCGCGATTTCGCGGGTGTGTTCTAGTATAGATAAACGCGAGAAGGAGGTATAATAGTTGTGGTTCATGCGATCTAAGCCCCATGCTATGGAGAACGCTCTGATTGGCTTATTTATTTTTCATAATTTAGTTATCTATCATACGATTGGTTGTATTTGTGCATCTTTCAAGCCGGAAAGCTAATCTATGACTTAAAGTTAGTCCGATGACGGATTCATATCCGGACTCCTTTTTTGTCGTTTTTCTCCCAAAATAACTTAATCTGAATAATCATAAGAATGGATGACAAATGCGACTATGCATGTTACCTATAGGACACAGAGGCATGATGATTGATTTATTGTGGAAGGAAGAGAAGCGACACCCAAAATGAGGTCTTCCCGTTTAATAGTATAGATGACATAGAGCTCGAGAACCCATTTTGATTCGGCTTAGCGTTTCAAGTATTTTCAAGTTTCTTTAGATCTTTCACACATAACATTGGAACAATTATTACTATTGATACATGACATTAGAAAGACATTGGCAAATATTTTCACTATACAAATGTATTACCTCAAATAAGTAAGACGTTCTGTTTTATATTGGCCGATTTACAGAAATATGACAAAACAAATCAATGCTATGAAGGTTTGTGTCTGATACTCATATGAGGAAATCGTAGTCAGTTTAGTTGAGGTATAGGGCTAGCGTGTCGGTTGGCTGCTGGCGGTCTGTTGTTGTTTATGTATTATTGTCGTTTTGTTTGTTTCCTTTGGTTACATCTTCTGACATCGGACTCGGACTTCTCTTGGGTTGAATTTTGGTGTCCGTGTTGTTGTGCGTTTACTTTTCTACATTGGCTAGAGGTATAAGGGGAGGGTTGATATCTCATTAACAGGTTTAACCCCGCCATATTTTTGCGCCTGTCCCAAGTCAGGAGCCTCTGGTCTTTGTTAGTCTTGTATTATTTTAATTTTAGTTTTTTGTATACAACTTGGAGTTTAGTATGGCGTTCATTATCACTGAACTAGTATATATTTGTTTAGGAGCCAGCTGAAGGACGCCTCCGGGTGTGGGAATTTCTACATTGAAGACCTGTTGGTGACCTTCTGCTGTTGTTTTTTCTGTTTACCACTATTTGAAATAATTTTTGACAACCAATTAAATAAATTGTTTATGGGTTTTTTTTTGGCAGAGAAGCATAAAGTTGACGATAATGTCTTAAATAAATGTATTGAAAAGCCCCCGAAAATATATCAAATGCAACGACTGAACCTTCAAAATGTGAGGAGAGACACTGTGAAATAACGATAGGAAAAGAGGTATAACACAATCCCATTAAAGAATCTAAATATACAAACCTGTCAGTCTTTGAGTTTGTATGTCAGTACTTACAACAGTTTCACTCACAGTATTGTAAAATGATCCTTTAAATATATTAAACAAAAGTCGTAGTAGAATATAAACATATCATATATACCAGGACTAAATTTTATATATACACCAGACGCGCGTTTAGTCTAGAAAAGTCTCATCAGTGATGCTCGAATCCAAAAAAAGTTAAAAAAAAAACTTCTGTTGCCTTTATATATAAAGCGTTGTTGTTTCGCTTTGGAATTTATAATGTGTTATGAACAACTAAACCATATCCTTTCGTTCTCATAGTGTTCCTTAAACATATGACTCAGTCGCTGAGAAGGGAGCGTAAACTTATTTTTATCACTAATATTCATATATCCCTAAGCCAATACATAGGGATTGTAATGGTAAAATACTGACTTATTGTGCGTGACGTATTTATGGAACAACATCCATTACCGATTCAAGAGGAACTTAAGTTATCCTTTCGAAATATCATATCTATATCATGGTTCATATGATAGACATAAAGACAAATTAAATCATATTTAATAGTGCAAAGAACCATTTTCAAGAGTTATTATAAATCCAGCAGCATTAATTGTTTTCTAATTGAATTAAAATTGAAATAAAAGTATTGTATTATTCTGAAATTTAACATTAGAACATATAATAACAAAGATACATCATTTCAAATAAAAAGGGTTGCGTTTTCAAACAAATATATCTTGATGGACTTGTGAGTAAATGTTATCTTCAACATGAAATTTTAGTTTAATTTTGAAATCAATTTCACTTACTATTTGTTGTGTTTTGAAGTTCTGTTGGTGACATTTTATCTGTTATAGAATTTATAGTTATAGTAGATAGTACTTTGGCTAAAATCATATGAATATTTGTTATTCCGTTGTTGTTGTTTTTTATTTCACTCATAATGCTTCATGTACATTTATATAGAGTTAAAATAATTCACAACCTATTTGACGTTTGATATTAGCGATGTTATCATCTCCTTTTACATATCAGTGAATGTCCTTCACATGATGCTTCATATAGAATTAAGTTATGAACCTGATTGTTTGACTTCGGAATAGAGTGAGAAGTATTTTTCATTTTTCCAGTTTTTAGGCGATCATTGTAGACAATATACCACTTCTTGTTTATCAATTCCTCTTCCATTTTCAACTTACAGCTCACAGGATGTGACAAAAGGTTTGAAATGGAGGATACTAAACGTATGTACTTTTTGATAAATTTTAGTCCTCAGTCGACTGCCACGATAGATTATATAGGTGCAAATGAAGATTTGATATATATTTAACCTAGCAATGTGTGTTGGATGAATTATTCTATGTTCAACGAAACAATGATATTTCATCAACTTCATTGAATATTTATAACTCAGTAACAAAACATCACCTATATTTAAGCTAAATAAAGAAACTGATTTTTATTTTTCTCTTCTGGAAATCAACAAGAAGAATTATGCAACAAGTTCCTATTGAATGTCGATTTTCTGCTAAATCACCCACCACACTAAAAAGTATTCAAAGAGAAATAACTGGAAGTATCTATACCTTTAGCAGTATACTCATCTGTAGTTTGTGTTTCATTGATTTGAGCTGTCAAAATATGTAAAAAGTATGATTTCAAAAAAAATTATTCTAAGCAAATTAGGTTAAAAAAAATGAACTATATAATATAGTTCACACATGTTTAGTGTCAACTTTAAAAAAAAAAACATTTTTAGTATAGGTATTTTCACTTAGGTTGAAAACAGATAATATGCCTAATAAAGCAAATAAATTTTATTGTGTATTCTAACATCTACGTTTAGAAAAAATAATATGTTTTCTATCTTTATTGTTTAGATAACGGAAAGGACATGTTTAAACCTGCCAAAGCAACCAAAAAAAATGACAAAATGTAGAAAATGTTCATTTATTAAACTTCCTCAGGTTAGGTAGACCATAGGTGGATTTGGTGTTTTTTAAAGACCTTTTGATCATATAAATCTCAACGTGTCTCTTACCTTGGAGAGCTACTACATATGTAAATATGGCTTTCAAAAAATATTTGGTTGCGAGCTTTGGGCTTTGGGCCCTTCTTTGTTGAAAGAAGATTGGTGACTTTTTTCGAATGTTTCAGAAAAACTTGTGCAAATGAAGAAATTATGATTTTAGTGGGGACATTTACTGCAGAGGTTCCATTATATTAATGTATTTCCTAAATCGTTTTGATTCAAGTTAAAGCAATTAATACGGAAAATGAAAAAATTATGAAACAACTATAAGTCTTAGAGTAATAAGGATGAAAGTGGCGTGTACAAAATGAATTATGAATGTGGCGTGGTTTGCCTTCTTGGTTACTTGTGAATTTTGAAAATAGAATATGACGAAAAATATGAAAAAAGATATGAATGTATTACGAAAGTTCTATACTTTTTGTTACATTGTAATCTTAGGGTTTGTCTGCTTGCTGTGTATGATTGACTGTCTAATTCTTGTGTAGATACCTCAAACAACAAAGTTGCAGAACTGTAATTAAGAGTTGAATGCTTCTTTTTGCAACTTCATTTGACGTATAAAAGCGTTGTCCGAAGTACATTTTGTAAACATGTGCGCACGGTCAACGCTTTTGCAACCCTATGAAGTAACAAAAGGAAGCATTCAATACTTATAATTACATTTTGTAGCTATGATCAAGAAAAAAAGAGTTTTATATTTTTTTTATTTAATTCACCTGTGCACTTTATTGTTGAACCACGTGTTATCATAAATGATAAGTTTATTTAGTGATGCAATGGCTTACGAAATAACACGTGATGTGCAGTTAGCCAGTCAGAATAAAGTATTATAATGAAACATACATCTAATGTAATTATTGTGGAATCAATACAAATGTATTTTAAAACTTACAGTGCAATATAAGTTTTACTCTTGTCTGTTTAGCAATGTTGTTGATTAAAACCTCGCAACTATATAAACCAAGGTCTTCCTCTGTTATATTGGATATTTCTAGATTGTATTCCCCTTTCATTGAATCTCCAGTTATCATTAATCTGTCGTATCCGTACGCACTTGGGTTTATATATAAACCACCTGATATAAAGTAATCTTTTCGTCGCCATAATGACGTTGACGATCCCGAATTCTGACACTGCAAAGTTATGGTCTCCCCAAGATCAGCATGTTCTGTCTTAGTGTGTATTCTTCCTTCCACAGATAGTGCACCTTAACATGCATAATGATTGCAAGTAATTATTTGCATGGGAAACGGAAGCATTCCCGGTATTTATAAGTTATAGTCTTGAAAATATTTTCAGTGGATTTAATTTATATGACCAACACTAAAAATTAATATTTCTTTCAGTCGGTATTGCAACCAAACAAGAGAGTGCAAAGTCATCCTTTTATGAATTCCGACGTCCCAAAATAAGTTTATAAATAGAAATACTATTGATAACAAATAAAATCATATTTCTATTTGATCAATTGATTCTTGGTCTAGTACATTTCAGGTTTTTAAAAACCCTGTCCTTGTTTAAACCCATCTGAAGTATTTTCACTATGTTGTATAAAAAAAAAAGAAGATGTGGTATGATTGCCAATGAGACAACTATCCACAAAAGACCAAAATGACACAGACATTAACAACTATAGGTCACCGTACGGCCTTCGACAATGAGCAAAGCCCATATCGCATAGTCAGCTATAAAAACCCCGATAAGACAATGTAAAACAATTCAAACGAGAAAACTAACGGCCTTATTTATGTAAAAAAAAATGAAAGAAAATAAATATGTAACACATAAACAAACTACAACCACTGAATTACAGACTCCTGACTTGGGACAGGCACATACATAAATAAAGTGGCGGGGTTAAACAGGTTAGCGGGATCCCAACCCTCCCCCTAACCTGGGACAGTGACATAAAAGTACAACATAAGAACGAACTATAAAAATCAGTTGAAAAAGGATTAAACTCATCAGATGGACAAACATACAAGTAAACGTGGTCGGGTACTTATACATCCCGATACAAAAAGACGCAACGAACAGATCTGAGAGTACTCGCAGTTATCTGACAGCTAGTTCAAAGCCACTAACAACTAATAAAAAAATCATGCATCTAAGATGCAGCATACTATACACTGTACAATGTGGGGTTTGCTCATTGCTGATGCCGTCCAATTACCTGTACAACAGTGGCGTAGTTTGCCTTCTGAAAAAAACGAGACAGAGGATCTCTTCGAAATATTTGTTTGAAATCACTCTCAAAAAGTGAGATTATGTTTGTCCCCCAAAGATAATGCTACATGTATATGTAAAGAGTACACATTGAAAAAGAAGGGATATGGTCCATTTATTTATGATTCAAAAACACATAACAAAATCCAAAGCGAAATAACCAACCTTGTATTGTTGTTCTTTAACTAAAAATCATAATATAAGACATTCAATAAAAAAAATACTCATACGTCAATGCAACTTCAAACATGGTCCCTATACACTGTGAGTGACACTGTTATAACTATTGTTATGCAAACTCAAAGACTGACAGGTTTGTATAACAACATTCTCTAAATGCGCTGATTAAATATTTTTCATCGATCTTTCCTGTCCGGTATTTTTACAATGTAATGCAAGGTTCAACCGTAACATGTATCTAACATTTATATATTTATGTTTTTGTCAGCTGGTTTGCATCCTTGTGCTTTGGTTGTCTTGTCGAAATTCAAATGTTAACAAAATGTAGTTCATCATAAATTATATATATATTCTGTAATAACTTAACATACGCATGATACAGAAGCCATCGAAATAATTATAATTATTGAAAAATAGAATAGTCTTTTCCTTTCTTTTATGACATATTTTTCAGTCATTCATCTTTTCAGCTGACATCTCTTCTGCTTGTTTTTTAATCTTTTTTTTTATATATCTTTGAAAATTGTTTACAAACATATTTTTCAGTTATATAATTTATAAACTTTCTCTTTTTTATTTAATAAAAAAAAAAGAATTTAGGGTTAAACCTATTTCTGAACCTTCAAATACGTATAAAATTTACCATCAAAAAATTGATGTGACTCATTTAAATTTTAGTAAAATATATTAACTTACCATTCTGTAAAGCAACCAAAATAAACATAAGATATTCTTTCATTCTACATGCAGTCTATACGTCATATTCAAGTTTCTACAAAAAGAACAAAATGGTGCAATCAATTCACCTTTAAATCATTGCAACTTTAATGGGAGCTGGATTTTTTAGTTCAAATAATAAAAGCAACGCTTGAGCATGTTGCGGAGGAGCGGACTAGAAAATAATTTTAACCAACAATAAAAAAAAACAGTTCATGTTGTATCGCAGAGAGTTGCTGTTGCTGTGGTTATAAAGATCAGATTGCATGGAAATAACTTTAAGAGAAAACGTTTGCATTTGGGCTTGTTTTGGACTATACTTATAAGGGGGAAAATACCACTTAAATGAAATGTCAAAAAGTCAAAGTTATATTTACCGGTATTTTGAGTCTAACCTAATGATTTCTGATTTTTTGTCAATTCAATGTTTATGTTAATCTGTTAATAAGAGTTAAGGAAATAGCCTTGTCAACATGATTTCTGTGGGGCCTATCTTAGTAGTTCATATACTGTCAATAATGAGGTCACAAGATCGACAAATCCTGTTCTTGGCAGGTGTGTTCAACTCCTCCGTAAGTTTACCACTTTCCCTGCAAGGTAACGATGGGTTGTTCTCTCTGCATACTTTCATTTCTAATGATATTTTTTTGCAGATGACACCTCTTTATTTGTTATAGTAGATGATGATCCTGTTGTAGCAGCTGGGACAATACCCCTAATGCGCCTTGAAATGAGGAACACAAAAGTCACGTGTAAACAAAAAATCTCTGTGTAGTGATATTTGACACATTGCTATGATAAACAAATGACTGAGCTGAACCATTAGTGTTAATTTAGAAAATAAGGGAACACAGAATAAATGTGTAAAAACCATGGAGCTATGAAATGTGTTCAAAGTATTAAAATTTCAAAGAACTTATTGTGTTAAAATTGGGATTTTTTACCATGAGGAGCGACATCGCAAAAGGATACTCGGGGTTTGCTAAATTACGGAAAAATGAATCACACTTCGTACCCCGAAAATTTAACCACATATGTAAAAATGTCTCAGCTTCGAAACAAGCCATCATACATATACAAGTTTACGATATGGGCTGAGCAACAGAAGAAAACGTTATCATTACGGCCTATGGAATAACAATTGCGCATATTGACCCATCTTGTAAGAGAGGATCCAGAGATATCTTAAGCTAATTTCACCTTGTACACCACAGAAAATTGTTAAAATGATGGTTAGTAGTTTTTTATTTATACCTAGTTATCATAAATGATTTCAAATAAATATTATTGGTAAAGAACAGCAAAAATTCAATAAAATTTTCACTTTTAAATGCATTACTGGCACGGGGCTGAACACTTTTTTTAGGCACAATCTTAACTTTGTTTACCCCCGAGAGATTCGAAATGAATTGTTTATTCAATTGAAAAAGGCAAGAAAAAACTTACATGTAATATAAATAAATTGTAAGTAAACATGACACAATATAGTCTTTGTTGTGCAATTATCACTCTGGTCTACAGGAATAGCTGATAATCAAGGGAGATAACACACTTCACACGAGTAAAGTGAGATACATTATACATGTGCTTTTATCCAATGATTTGACCCTGGTCAGTAGATATCATATGCAAATAAACAGAAAAAAAACATGTACATTTATTAAGAAAATCACGAATTACTATTGTTAATGCACACGAGCAAAACACAAGATATTGTCATTTCTCAGTGAAAAAGGGGGAGGGTCAAACCTTCTTGAAAACAATATTGCTATTCAACTACATGTATTAAGCTAGTTAGCTACTTCTCATTGCTTCTAATATAAACAGTTTAAATGAAGGTGGCTAAGCCACAAGGGAGAAGCATTTTTCTTTCTTTGTGATAAAACTTTCAAGAATTAGATTTTTCTCTCTCAATACTTATGTATTTAAATTAAATGATAACACAGTTTGAGTTAATTTTTTTGTCTTATTTCAGTTCCAGACATATCATTACTTTTAAATATGAGATGACAAACTAAAGGTTTTAAAAGGTCCTGAATAACTGGTAAGCATTTTGATTTATTAGGTAAGCTCTAAATTATTTATTTATGGTATTTGTGCAAATGAAATTACAGTCAGTATGTTAGAAATATGCTTATATGAAAACTGTTGCTATGGTCTTGCTATTAAATGAAAAGGCTTGGTTACTGATCTTTTCGACTCAACATTTCGAGTTAAATCTTGCGGCAACTGATTCTCATGTAACACTGCAAACTCTATTTAGCACTATTTTGATCTGTCATTATTTAATGACGCTATAATACGTGTGATGTCACAATGTTTCCTTTAATACCTCATGTGGATTTCTCACTGATAAAGGGCTTTCACTGAAATACATGTAAAAAGCCTTTTTTTCTCAAATAGAATTATGTGAATGGACAAGTTTTGAAAATTTGCACTTCATTGCACTCTAATTACATGATAAGAATGACTTTCCCAGTAGTTTTGAGGGGTTTCCACAGTATTATATACCGGATGTCCACTAGTAAGAATAGTTATTTTGGTGTTTTTTTTTTTTATGAAATCTACATTTTTGCATAATGTCTCTGTCAAAATGCACTTTAAGACACAAGAAAATGTTATAGAATGCTTTAATAGGGTCTGTGTATTGTAATTTAAGGTTAACATCAGAAGTTTTGTCCTTGTTTTGACTAGTAAAGGTATACTGGAAGAAATTAATTATCCATACACGTTGTATTAAAAATAAATGAATATAGCGATAAAAGTGTCATTGCCATATAGTGCTGAAACGACTTTATTTTTTTTCAGAAATGGACAAATATACACAGATTTATTCAGAATGTCATACCGATGAAGATCGCCTAAAAATATTTGGAAAAATCAGAACTATGGATTTCAATATGGGACAATACCCCTAATGCGCCTTGAAATGAGGAACACAAAAGTCACGTGTAAACAAAAAATCTCTGTGTAGTGATATTTGACACATTGCTATGATAAACAAATGACTGAGCTGAACCATTAGTGTTAATTTAGAAAATAAGGGAACACAGAATAAATGTGTAAAAACCATGGAGCTATGAAATGTGTTCAAAGTATTAAAATTTCAAAGAACTTATTGTGTTAAAATTGGGATTTTTTACCATGAGGAGCGACATCGCAAAAGGATACTCGGGGTTTGCTAAATTACGGAAAAATGAATCACACTTCGTACCCCGAAAATTTAACCACATATGTAAAAATGTCTCAGCTTCGAAACAAGCCATCATACATATACAAGTTTACGATATGGGCTGAGCAACAGAAGAAAACGTTATCATTACGGCCTATGGAATAACAATTGCGCATATTGACCCATCTTGTAAGAGAGGATCCAGAGATATCTTAAGCTAATTTCACCTTGTACACCACAGAAAATTGTTAAAATGATGGTTAGTAGTTTTTTATTTATACCTAGTTATCATAAATGATTTCAAATAAATATTATTGGTAAAGAACAGCAAAAATTCAATAAAATTTTCACTTTTAAATGCATTACTGGCACGGGGCTGAACACTTTTTTTAGGCACAATCTTAACTTTGTTTACCCCCGAGAGATTCGAAATGAATTGTTTATTCAATTGAAAAAGGCAAGAAAAAACTTACATGTAATATAAATAAATTGTAAGTAAACATGACACAATATAGTCTTTGTTGTGCAATTATCACTCTGGTCTACAGGAATAGCTGATAATCAAGGGAGATAACACACTTCACACGAGTAAAGTGAGATACATTATACATGTGCTTTTATCCAATGATTTGACCCTGGTCAGTAGATATCATATGCAAATAAACAGAAAAAAAAACATGTACATTTATTAAGAAAATCACGAATTACTATTGTTAATGCACACGAGCAAAACACAAGATATTGTCATTTCTCAGTGAAAAAGGGGGAGGGTCAAACCTTCTTGAAAACAATATTGCTATTCAACTACATGTATTAAGCTAGTTAGCTACTTCTCATTGCTTCTAATATAAACAGTTTAAATGAAGGTGGCTAAGCCACAAGGGAGAAGCATTTTTCTTTCTTTGTGATAAAACTTTCAAGAATTAGATTTTTCTCTCTCAATACTTATGTATTTAAATTAAATGATAACACAGTTTGAGTTAATTTTTTTGTCTTATTTCAGTTCCAGACATATCATTACTTTTAAATATGAGATGACAAACTAAAGGTTTTAAAAGGTCCTGAATAACTGGTAAGCATTTTGATTTATTAGGTAAGCTCTAAATTATTTATTTATGGTATTTGTGCAAATGAAATTACAGTCAGTATGTTAGAAATATGCTTATATGAAAACTGTTGCTATGGTCTTGCTATTAAATGAAAAGGCTTGGTTACTGATCTTTTCGACTCAACATTTCGAGTTAAATCTTGCGGCAACTGATTCTCATGTAACACTGCAAACTCTATTTAGCACTATTTTGATCTGTCATTATTTAATGACGCTATAATACGTGTGATGTCACAATGTTTCCTTTAATACCTCATGTGGATTTCTCACTGATAAAGGGCTTTCACTGAAATACATGTAAAAAGCCTTTTTTTCTCAAATAGAATTATGTGAATGGACAAGTTTTGAAAATTTGCACTTCATTGCACTCTAATTACATGATAAGAATGACTTTCCCAGTAGTTTTGAGGGGTTTCCACAGTATTATATACCGGATGTCCACTAGTAAGAATAGTTATTTTGGTGTTTTTTTTTTTTATGAAATCTACATTTTTGCATAATGTCTCTGTCAAAATGCACTTTAAGACACAAGAAAATGTTATAGAATGCTTTAATAGGGTCTGTGTATTGTAATTTAAGGTTAACATCAGAAGTTTTGTCCTTGTTTTGACTAGTAAAGGTATACTGGAAGAAATTAATTATCCATACACGTTGTATTAAAAATAAATGAATATAGCGATAAAAGTGTCATTGCCATATAGTGCTGAAACGACTTTATTTTTTTTCAGAAATGGACAAATATACACAGATTTATTCAGAATGTCATACCGATGAAGATCGCCTAAAAATATTTGGAAAAATCAGAACTATGGATTTCAATATGGGACAATACCCCTAATGCGCCTTGAAATGAGGAACACAAAAGTCACGTGTAAACAAAAAATCTCTGTGTAGTGATATTTGACACATTGCTATGATAAACAAATGACTGAGCTGAACCATTAGTGTTAATTTAGAAAATAAGGGAACACAGAATAAATGTGTAAAAACCATGGAGCTATGAAATGTGTTCAAAGTATTAAAATTTCAAAGAACTTATTGTGTTAAAATTGGGATTTTTTACCATGAGGAGCGACATCGCAAAAGGATACTCGGGGTTTGCTAAATTACGGAAAAATGAATCACACTTCGTACCCCGAAAATTTAACCACATATGTAAAAATGTCTCAGCTTCGAAACAAGCCATCATACATATACAAGTTTACGATATGGGCTGAGCAACAGAAGAAAACGTTATCATTACGGCCTATGGAATAACAATTGCGCATATTGACCCATCTTGTAAGAGAGGATCCAGAGATATCTTAAGCTAATTTCACCTTGTACACCACAGAAAATTGTTAAAATGATGGTTAGTAGTTTTTTATTTATACCTAGTTATCATAAATGATTTCAAATAAATATTATTGGTAAAGAACAGCAAAAATTCAATAAAATTTTCACTTTTAAATGCATTACTGGCACGGGGCTGAACACTTTTTTTAGGCACAATCTTAACTTTGTTTACCCCCGAGAGATTCGAAATGAATTGTTTATTCAATTGAAAAAGGCAAGAAAAAACTTACATGTAATATAAATAAATTGTAAGTAAACATGACACAATATAGTCTTTGTTGTGCAATTATCACTCTGGTCTACAGGAATAGCTGATAATCAAGGGAGATAACACACTTCACACGAGTAAAGTGAGATACATTATACATGTGCTTTTATCCAATGATTTGACCCTGGTCAGTAGATATCATATGCAAATAAACAGAAAAAAAACATGTACATTTATTAAGAAAATCACGAATTACTATTGTTAATGCACACGAGCAAAACACAAGATATTGTCATTTCTCAGTGAAAAAGGGGGAGGGTCAAACCTTCTTGAAAACAATATTGCTATTCAACTACATGTATTAAGCTAGTTAGCTACTTCTCATTGCTTCTAATATAAACAGTTTAAATGAAGGTGGCTAAGCCACAAGGGAGAAGCATTTTTCTTTCTTTGTGATAAAACTTTCAAGAATTAGATTTTTCTCTCTCAATACTTATGTATTTAAATTAAATGATAACACAGTTTGAGTTAATTTTTTTGTCTTATTTCAGTTCCAGACATATCATTACTTTTAAATATGAGATGACAAACTAAAGGTTTTAAAAGGTCCTGAATAACTGGTAAGCATTTTGATTTATTAGGTAAGCTCTAAATTATTTATTTATGGTATTTGTGCAAATGAAATTACAGTCAGTATGTTAGAAATATGCTTATATGAAAACTGTTGCTATGGTCTTGCTATTAAATGAAAAGGCTTGGTTACTGATCTTTTCGACTCAACATTTCGAGTTAAATCTTGCGGCAACTGATTCTCATGTAACACTGCAAACTCTATTTAGCACTATTTTGATCTGTCATTATTTAATGACGCTATAATACGTGTGATGTCACAATGTTTCCTTTAATACCTCATGTGGATTTCTCACTGATAAAGGGCTTTCACTGAAATACATGTAAAAAGCCTTTTTTTCTCAAATAGAATTATGTGAATGGACAAGTTTTGAAAATTTGCACTTCATTGCACTCTAATTACATGATAAGAATGACTTTCCCAGTAGTTTTGAGGGGTTTCCACAGTATTATATACCGGATGTCCACTAGTAAGAATAGTTATTTTGGTGTTTTTTTTTTTTATGAAATCTACATTTTTGCATAATGTCTCTGTCAAAATGCACTTTAAGACACAAGAAAATGTTATAGAATGCTTTAATAGGGTCTGTGTATTGTAATTTAAGGTTAACATCAGAAGTTTTGTCCTTGTTTTGACTAGTAAAGGTATACTGGAAGAAATTAATTATCCATACACGTTGTATTAAAAATAAATGAATATAGCGATAAAAGTGTCATTGCCATATAGTGCTGAAACGACTTTATTTTTTTTCAGAAATGGACAAATATACACAGATTTATTCAGAATGTCATACCGATGAAGATCGCCTAAAAATATTTGGAAAAATCAGAACTATGGATTTCAATATGGGACAATACCCCTAATGCGCCTTGAAATGAGGAACACAAAAGTCACGTGTAAACAAAAAATCTCTGTGTAGTGATATTTGACACATTGCTATGATAAACAAATGACTGAGCTGAACCATTAGTGTTAATTTAGAAAATAAGGGAACACAGAATAAATGTGTAAAAACCATGGAGCTATGAAATGTGTTCAAAGTATTAAAATTTCAAAGAACTTATTGTGTTAAAATTGGGATTTTTTACCATGAGGAGCGACATCGCAAAAGGATACTCGGGGTTTGCTAAATTACGGAAAAATGAATCACACTTCGTACCCCGAAAATTTAACCACATATGTAAAAATGTCTCAGCTTCGAAACAAGCCATCATACATATACAAGTTTACGATATGGGCTGAGCAACAGAAGAAAACGTTATCATTACGGCCTATGGAATAACAATTGCGCATATTGACCCATCTTGTAAGAGAGGATCCAGAGATATCTTAAGCTAATTTCACCTTGTACACCACAGAAAATTGTTAAAATGATGGTTAGTAGTTTTTTATTTATACCTAGTTATCATAAATGATTTCAAATAAATATTATTGGTAAAGAACAGCAAAAATTCAATAAAATTTTCACTTTTAAATGCATTACTGGCACGGGGCTGAACACTTTTTTTAGGCACAATCTTAACTTTGTTTACCCCCGAGAGATTCGAAATGAATTGTTTATTCAATTGAAAAAGGCAAGAAAAAACTTACATGTAATATAAATAAATTGTAAGTAAACATGACACAATATAGTCTTTGTTGTGCAATTATCACTCTGGTCTACAGGAATAGCTGATAATCAAGGGAGATAACACACTTCACACGAGTAAAGTGAGATACATTATACATGTGCTTTTATCCAATGATTTGACCCTGGTCAGTAGATATCATATGCAAATAAACAGAAAAAAAACATGTACATTTATTAAGAAAATCACGAATTACTATTGTTAATGCACACGAGCAAAACACAAGATATTGTCATTTCTCAGTGAAAAAGGGGGAGGGTCAAACCTTCTTGAAAACAATATTGCTATTCAACTACATGTATTAAGCTAGTTAGCTACTTCTCATTGCTTCTAATATAAACAGTTTAAATGAAGGTGGCTAAGCCACAAGGGAGAAGCATTTTTCTTTCTTTGTGATAAAACTTTCAAGAATTAGATTTTTCTCTCTCAATACTTATGTATTTAAATTAAATGATAACACAGTTTGAGTTAATTTTTTTGTCTTATTTCAGTTCCAGACATATCATTACTTTTAAATATGAGATGACAAACTAAAGGTTTTAAAAGGTCCTGAATAACTGGTAAGCATTTTGATTTATTAGGTAAGCTCTAAATTATTTATTTATGGTATTTGTGCAAATGAAATTACAGTCAGTATGTTAGAAATATGCTTATATGAAAACTGTTGCTATGGTCTTGCTATTAAATGAAAAGGCTTGGTTACTGATCTTTTCGACTCAACATTTCGAGTTAAATCTTGCGGCAACTGATTCTCATGTAACACTGCAAACTCTATTTAGCACTATTTTGATCTGTCATTATTTAATGACGCTATAATACGTGTGATGTCACAATGTTTCCTTTAATACCTCATGTGGATTTCTCACTGATAAAGGGCTTTCACTGAAATACATGTAAAAAGCCTTTTTTTCTCAAATAGAATTATGTGAATGGACAAGTTTTGAAAATTTGCACTTCATTGCACTCTAATTACATGATAAGAATGACTTTCCCAGTAGTTTTGAGGGGTTTCCACAGTATTATATACCGGATGTCCACTAGTAAGAATAGTTATTTTGGTGTTTTTTTTTTTTATGAAATCTACATTTTTGCATAATGTCTCTGTCAAAATGCACTTTAAGACACAAGAAAATGTTATAGAATGCTTTAATAGGGTCTGTGTATTGTAATTTAAGGTTAACATCAGAAGTTTTGTCCTTGTTTTGACTAGTAAAGGTATACTGGAAGAAATTAATTATCCATACACGTTGTATTAAAAATAAATGAATATAGCGATAAAAGTGTCATTGCCATATAGTGCTGAAACGACTTTATTTTTTTTCAGAAATGGACAAATATACACAGATTTATTCAGAATGTCATACCGATGAAGATCGCCTAAAAATATTTGGAAAAATCAGAACTATGGATTTCAATATGGGACAATACCCCTAATGCGCCTTGAAATGAGGAACACAAAAGTCACGTGTAAACAAAAAATCTCTGTGTAGTGATATTTGACACATTGCTATGATAAACAAATGACTGAGCTGAACCATTAGTGTTAATTTAGAAAATAAGGGAACACAGAATAAATGTGTAAAAACCATGGAGCTATGAAATGTGTTCAAAGTATTAAAATTTCAAAGAACTTATTGTGTTAAAATTGGGATTTTTTACCATGAGGAGCGACATCGCAAAAGGATACTCGGGGTTTGCTAAATTACGGAAAAATGAATCACACTTCGTACCCCGAAAATTTAACCACATATGTAAAAATGTCTCAGCTTCGAAACAAGCCATCATACATATACAAGTTTACGATATGGGCTGAGCAACAGAAGAAAACGTTATCATTACGGCCTATGGAATAACAATTGCGCATATTGACCCATCTTGTAAGAGAGGATCCAGAGATATCTTAAGCTAATTTCACCTTGTACACCACAGAAAATTGTTAAAATGATGGTTAGTAGTTTTTTATTTATACCTAGTTATCATAAATGATTTCAAATAAATATTATTGGTAAAGAACAGCAAAAATTCAATAAAATTTTCACTTTTAAATGCATTACTGGCACGGGGCTGAACACTTTTTTTAGGCACAATCTTAACTTTGTTTACCCCCGAGAGATTCGAAATGAATTGTTTATTCAATTGAAAAAGGCAAGAAAAAACTTACATGTAATATAAATAAATTGTAAGTAAACATGACACAATATAGTCTTTGTTGTGCAATTATCACTCTGGTCTACAGGAATAGCTGATAATCAAGGGAGATAACACACTTCACACGAGTAAAGTGAGATACATTATACATGTGCTTTTATCCAATGATTTGACCCTGGTCAGTAGATATCATATGCAAATAAACAGAAAAAAAACATGTACATTTATTAAGAAAATCACGAATTACTATTGTTAATGCACACGAGCAAAACACAAGATATTGTCATTTCTCAGTGAAAAAGGGGGAGGGTCAAACCTTCTTGAAAACAATATTGCTATTCAACTACATGTATTAAGCTAGTTAGCTACTTCTCATTGCTTCTAATATAAACAGTTTAAATGAAGGTGGCTAAGCCACAAGGGAGAAGCATTTTTCTTTCTTTGTGATAAAACTTTCAAGAATTAGATTTTTCTCTCTCAATACTTATGTATTTAAATTAAATGATAACACAGTTTGAGTTAATTTTTTTGTCTTATTTCAGTTCCAGACATATCATTACTTTTAAATATGAGATGACAAACTAAAGGTTTTAAAAGGTCCTGAATAACTGGTAAGCATTTTGATTTATTAGGTAAGCTCTAAATTATTTATTTATGGTATTTGTGCAAATGAAATTACAGTCAGTATGTTAGAAATATGCTTATATGAAAACTGTTGCTATGGTCTTGCTATTAAATGAAAAGGCTTGGTTACTGATCTTTTCGACTCAATATTTCGAGTTAAATCTTGCGGCAACTGATTCTCATGTAACACTGCAAACTCTATTTAGCACTATTTTGATCTGTCATTATTTAATGACGCTATAATACGTGTGATGTCACAATGTTTCCTTTAATACCTCATGTGGATTTCTCACTGATAAAGGGCTTTCACTGAAATACATGTAAAAAGCCTTTTTTTCTCAAATAGAATTATGTGAATGGACAAGTTTTGAAAATTTGCACTTCATTGCACTCTAATTACATGATAAGAATGACTTTCCCAGTAGTTTTGAGGGGTTTCCACAGTATTATATACCGGATGTCCACTAGTAAGAATAGTTATTTTGGTGTTTTTTTTTTTTATGAAATCTACATTTTTGCATAATGTCTCTGTCAAAATGCACTTTAAGACACAAGAAAATGTTATAGAATGCTTTAATAGGGTCTGTGTATTGTAATTTAAGGTTAACATCAGAAGTTTTGTCCTTGTTTTGACTAGTAAAGGTATACTGGAAGAAATTAATTATCCATACACGTTGTATTAAAAATAAATGAATATAGCGATAAAAGTGTCATTGCCATATAGTGCTGAAACGACTTTATTTTTTTTCAGAAATGGACAAATATACACAGATTTATTCAGAATGTCATACCGATGAAGATCGCCTAAAAATATTTGGAAAAATCAGAACTATGGATTTCAATATGGGACAATACCCCTAATGCGCCTTGAAATGAGGAACACAAAAGTCACGTGTAAACAAAAAATCTCTGTGTAGTGATATTTGACACATTGCTATGATAAACAAATGACTGAGCTGAACCATTAGTGTTAATTTAGAAAATAAGGGAACACAGAATAAATGTGTAAAAACCATGGAGCTATGAAATGTGTTCAAAGTATTAAAATTTCAAAGAACTTATTGTGTTAAAATTGGGATTTTTTACCATGAGGAGCGACATCGCAAAAGGATACTCGGGGTTTGCTAAATTACGGAAAAATGAATCACACTTCGTACCCCGAAAATTTAACCACATATGTAAAAATGTCTCAGCTTCGAAACAAGCCATCATACATATACAAGTTTACGATATGGGCTGAGCAACAGAAGAAAACGTTATCATTACGGCCTATGGAATAACAATTGCGCATATTGACCCATCTTGTAAGAGAGGATCCAGAGATATCTTAAGCTAATTTCACCTTGTACACCACAGAAAATTGTTAAAATGATGGTTAGTAGTTTTTTATTTATACCTAGTTATCATAAATGATTTCAAATAAATATTATTGGTAAAGAACAGCAAAAATTCAATAAAATTTTCACTTTTAAATGCATTACTGGCACGGGGCTGAACACTTTTTTTAGGCACAATCTTAACTTTGTTTACCCCCGAGAGATTCGAAATGAATTGTTTATTCAATTGAAAAAGGCAAGAAAAAACTTACATGTAATATAAATAAATTGTAAGTAAACATGACACAATATAGTCTTTGTTGTGCAATTATCACTCTGGTCTACAGGAATAGCTGATAATCAAGGGAGATAACACACTTCACACGAGTAAAGTGAGATACATTATACATGTGCTTTTATCCAATGATTTGACCCTGGTCAGTAGATATCATATGCAAATAAACAGAAAAAAAACATGTACATTTATTAAGAAAATCACGAATTACTATTGTTAATGCACACGAGCAAAACACAAGATATTGTCATTTCTCAGTGAAAAAGGGGGAGGGTCAAACCTTCTTGAAAACAATATTGCTATTCAACTACATGTATTAAGCTAGTTAGCTACTTCTCATTGCTTCTAATATAAACAGTTTAAATGAAGGTGGCTAAGCCACAAGGGAGAAGCATTTTTCTTTCTTTGTGATAAAACTTTCAAGAATTAGATTTTTCTCTCTCAATACTTATGTATTTAAATTAAATGATAACACAGTTTGAGTTAATTTTTTTGTCTTATTTCAGTTCCAGACATATCATTACTTTTAAATATGAGATGACAAACTAAAGGTTTTAAAAGGTCCTGAATAACTGGTAAGCATTTTGATTTATTAGGTAAGCTCTAAATTATTTATTTATGGTATTTGTGCAAATGAAATTACAGTCAGTATGTTAGAAATATGCTTATATGAAAACTGTTGCTATGGTCTTGCTATTAAATGAAAAGGCTTGGTTACTGATCTTTTCGACTCAACATTTCGAGTTAAATCTTGCGGCAACTGATTCTCATGTAACACTGCAAACTCTATTTAGCACTATTTTGATCTGTCATTATTTAATGACGCTATAATACGTGTGATGTCACAATGTTTCCTTTAATACCTCATGTGGATTTCTCACTGATAAAGGGCTTTCACTGAAATACATGTAAAAAGCCTTTTTTTCTCAAATAGAATTATGTGAATGGACAAGTTTTGAAAATTTGCACTTCATTGCACTCTAATTACATGATAAGAATGACTTTCCCAGTAGTTTTGAGGGGTTTCCACAGTATTATATACCGGATGTCCACTAGTAAGAATAGTTATTTTGGTGTTTTTTTTTTTTATGAAATCTACATTTTTGCATAATGTCTCTGTCAAAATGCACTTTAAGACACAAGAAAATGTTATAGAATGCTTTAATAGGGTCTGTGTATTGTAATTTAAGGTTAACATCAGAAGTTTTGTCCTTGTTTTGACTAGTAAAGGTATACTGGAAGAAATTAATTATCCATACACGTTGTATTAAAAATAAATGAATATAGCGATAAAAGTGTCATTGCCATATAGTGCTGAAACGACTTTATTTTTTTTCAGAAATGGACAAATATACACAGATTTATTCAGAATGTCATACCGATGAAGATCGCCTAAAAATATTTGGAAAAATCAGAACTATGGATTTCAATATGGGACAATACCCCTAATGCGCCTTGAAATGAGGAACACAAAAGTCACGTGTAAACAAAAAATCTCTGTGTAGTGATATTTGACACATTGCTATGATAAACAAATGACTGAGCTGAACCATTAGTGTTAATTTAGAAAATAAGGGAACACAGAATAAATGTGTAAAAACCATGGAGCTATGAAATGTGTTCAAAGTATTAAAATTTCAAAGAACTTATTGTGTTAAAATTGGGATTTTTTACCATGAGGAGCGACATCGCAAAAGGATACTCGGGGTTTGCTAAATTACGGAAAAATGAATCACACTTCGTACCCCGAAAATTTAACCACATATGTAAAAATGTCTCAGCTTCGAAACAAGCCATCATACATATACAAGTTTACGATATGGGCTGAGCAACAGAAGAAAACGTTATCATTACGGCCTATGGAATAACAATTGCGCATATTGACCCATCTTGTAAGAGAGGATCCAGAGATATCTTAAGCTAATTTCACCTTGTACACCACAGAAAATTGTTAAAATGATGGTTAGTAGTTTTTTATTTATACCTAGTTATCATAAATGATTTCAAATAAATATTATTGGTAAAGAACAGCAAAAATTCAATAAAATTTTCACTTTTAAATGCATTACTGGCACGGGGCTGAACACTTTTTTTAGGCACAATCTTAACTTTGTTTACCCCCGAGAGATTCGAAATGAATTGTTTATTCAATTGAAAAAGGCAAGAAAAAACTTACATGTAATATAAATAAATTGTAAGTAAACATGACACAATATAGTCTTTGTTGTGCAATTATCACTCTGGTCTACAGGAATAGCTGATAATCAAGGGAGATAACACACTTCACACGAGTAAAGTGAGATACATTATACATGTGCTTTTATCCAATGATTTGACCCTGGTCAGTAGATATCATATGCAAATAAACAGAAAAAAAACATGTACATTTATTAAGAAAATCACGAATTACTATTGTTAATGCACACGAGCAAAACACAAGATATTGTCATTTCTCAGTGAAAAAGGGGGAGGGTCAAACCTTCTTGAAAACAATATTGCTATTCAACTACATGTATTAAGCTAGTTAGCTACTTCTCATTGCTTCTAATATAAACAGTTTAAATGAAGGTGGCTAAGCCACAAGGGAGAAGCATTTTTCTTTCTTTGTGATAAAACTTTCAAGAATTAGATTTTTCTCTCTCAATACTTATGTATTTAAATTAAATGATAACACAGTTTGAGTTAATTTTTTTGTCTTATTTCAGTTCCAGACATATCATTACTTTTAAATATGAGATGACAAACTAAAGGTTTTAAAAGGTCCTGAATAACTGGTAAGCATTTTGATTTATTAGGTAAGCTCTAAATTATTTATTTATGGTATTTGTGCAAATGAAATTACAGTCAGTATGTTAGAAATATGCTTATATGAAAACTGTTGCTATGGTCTTGCTATTAAATGAAAAGGCTTGGTTACTGATCTTTTCGACTCAACATTTCGAGTTAAATCTTGCGGCAACTGATTCTCATGTAACACTGCAAACTCTATTTAGCACTATTTTGATCTGTCATTATTTAATGACGCTATAATACGTGTGATGTCACAATGTTTCCTTTAATACCTCATGTGGATTTCTCACTGATAAAGGGCTTTCACTGAAATACATGTAAAAAGCCTTTTTTTCTCAAATAGAATTATGTGAATGGACAAGTTTTGAAAATTTGCACTTCATTGCACTCTAATTACATGATAAGAATGACTTTCCCAGTAGTTTTGAGGGGTTTCCACAGTATTATATACCGGATGTCCACTAGTAAGAATAGTTATTTTGGTGTTTTTTTTTTTTATGAAATCTACATTTTTGCATAATGTCTCTGTCAAAATGCACTTTAAGACACAAGAAAATGTTATAGAATGCTTTAATAGGGTCTGTGTATTGTAATTTAAGGTTAACATCAGAAGTTTTGTCCTTGTTTTGACTAGTAAAGGTATACTGGAAGAAATTAATTATCCATACACGTTGTATTAAAAATAAATGAATATAGCGATAAAAGTGTCATTGCCATATAGTGCTGAAACGACTTTATTTTTTTTCAGAAATGGACAAATATACACAGATTTATTCAGAATGTCATACCGATGAAGATCGCCTAAAAATATTTGGAAAAATCAGAACTATGGATTTCAATATGGGACAATACCCCTAATGCGCCTTGAAATGAGGAACACAAAAGTCACGTGTAAACAAAAAATCTCTGTGTAGTGATATTTGACACATTGCTATGATAAACAAATGACTGAGCTGAACCATTAGTGTTAATTTAGAAAATAAGGGAACACAGAATAAATGTGTAAAAACCATGGAGCTATGAAATGTGTTCAAAGTATTAAAATTTCAAAGAACTTATTGTGTTAAAATTGGGATTTTTTACCATGAGGAGCGACATCGCAAAAGGATACTCGGGGTTTGCTAAATTACGGAAAAATGAATCACACTTCGTACCCCGAAAATTTAACCACATATGTAAAAATGTCTCAGCTTCGAAACAAGCCATCATACATATACAAGTTTACGATATGGGCTGAGCAACAGAAGAAAACGTTATCATTACGGCCTATGGAATAACAATTGCGCATATTGACCCATCTTGTAAGAGAGGATCCAGAGATATCTTAAGCTAATTTCACCTTGTACACCACAGAAAATTGTTAAAATGATGGTTAGTAGTTTTTTATTTATACCTAGTTATCATAAATGATTTCAAATAAATATTATTGGTAAAGAACAGCAAAAATTCAATAAAATTTTCACTTTTAAATGCATTACTGGCACGGGGCTGAACACTTTTTTTAGGCACAATCTTAACTTTGTTTACCCCCGAGAGATTCGAAATGAATTGTTTATTCAATTGAAAAAGGCAAGAAAAAACTTACATGTAATATAAATAAATTGTAAGTAAACATGACACAATATAGTCTTTGTTGTGCAATTATCACTCTGGTCTACAGGAATAGCTGATAATCAAGGGAGATAACACACTTCACACGAGTAAAGTGAGATACATTATACATGTGCTTTTATCCAATGATTTGACCCTGGTCAGTAGATATCATATGCAAATAAACAGAAAAAAAACATGTACATTTATTAAGAAAATCACGAATTACTATTGTTAATGCACACGAGCAAAACACAAGATATTGTCATTTCTCAGTGAAAAAGGGGGAGGGTCAAACCTTCTTGAAAACAATATTGCTATTCAACTACATGTATTAAGCTAGTTAGCTACTTCTCATTGCTTCTAATATAAACAGTTTAAATGAAGGTGGCTAAGCCACAAGGGAGAAGCATTTTTCTTTCTTTGTGATAAAACTTTCAAGAATTAGATTTTTCTCTCTCAATACTTATGTATTTAAATTAAATGATAACACAGTTTGAGTTAATTTTTTTGTCTTATTTCAGTTCCAGACATATCATTACTTTTAAATATGAGATGACAAACTAAAGGTTTTAAAAGGTCCTGAATAACTGGTAAGCATTTTGATTTATTAGGTAAGCTCTAAATTATTTATTTATGGTATTTGTGCAAATGAAATTACAGTCAGTATGTTAGAAATATGCTTATATGAAAACTGTTGCTATGGTCTTGCTATTAAATGAAAAGGCTTGGTTACTGATCTTTTCGACTCAACATTTCGAGTTAAATCTTGCGGCAACTGATTCTCATGTAACACTGCAAACTCTATTTAGCACTATTTTGATCTGTCATTATTTAATGACGCTATAATACGTGTGATGTCACAATGTTTCCTTTAATACCTCATGTGGATTTCTCACTGATAAAGGGCTTTCACTGAAATACATGTAAAAAGCCTTTTTTTCTCAAATAGAATTATGTGAATGGACAAGTTTTGAAAATTTGCACTTCATTGCACTCTAATTACATGATAAGAATGACTTTCCCAGTAGTTTTGAGGGGTTTCCACAGTATTATATACCGGATGTCCACTAGTAAGAATAGTTATTTTGGTGTTTTTTTTTTTTATGAAATCTACATTTTTGCATAATGTCTCTGTCAAAATGCACTTTAAGACACAAGAAAATGTTATAGAATGCTTTAATAGGGTCTGTGTATTGTAATTTAAGGTTAACATCAGAAGTTTTGTCCTTGTTTTGACTAGTAAAGGTATACTGGAAGAAATTAATTATCCATACACGTTGTATTAAAAATAAATGAATATAGCGATAAAAGTGTCATTGCCATATAGTGCTGAAACGACTTTATTTTTTTTCAGAAATGGACAAATATACACAGATTTATTCAGAATGTCATACCGATGAAGATCGCCTAAAAATATTTGGAAAAATCAGAACTATGGATTTCAATATGGGACAATACCCCTAATGCGCCTTGAAATGAGGAACACAAAAGTCACGTGTAAACAAAAAATCTCTGTGTAGTGATATTTGACACATTGCTATGATAAACAAATGACTGAGCTGAACCATTAGTGTTAATTTAGAAAATAAGGGAACACAGAATAAATGTGTAAAAACCATGGAGCTATGAAATGTGTTCAAAGTATTAAAATTTCAAAGAACTTATTGTGTTAAAATTGGGATTTTTTACCATGAGGAGCGACATCGCAAAAGGATACTCGGGGTTTGCTAAATTACGGAAAAATGAATCACACTTCGTACCCCGAAAATTTAACCACATATGTAAAAATGTCTCAGCTTCGAAACAAGCCATCATACATATACAAGTTTACGATATGGGCTGAGCAACAGAAGAAAACGTTATCATTACGGCCTATGGAATAACAATTGCGCATATTGACCCATCTTGTAAGAGAGGATCCAGAGATATCTTAAGCTAATTTCACCTTGTACACCACAGAAAATTGTTAAAATGATGGTTAGTAGTTTTTTATTTATACCTAGTTATCATAAATGATTTCAAATAAATATTATTGGTAAAGAACAGCAAAAATTCAATAAAATTTTCACTTTTAAATGCATTACTGGCACGGGGCTGAACACTTTTTTTAGGCACAATCTTAACTTTGTTTACCCCCGAGAGATTCGAAATGAATTGTTTATTCAATTGAAAAAGGCAAGAAAAAACTTACATGTAATATAAATAAATTGTAAGTAAACATGACACAATATAGTCTTTGTTGTGCAATTATCACTCTGGTCTACAGGAATAGCTGATAATCAAGGGAGATAACACACTTCACACGAGTAAAGTGAGATACATTATACATGTGCTTTTATCCAATGATTTGACCCTGGTCAGTAGATATCATATGCAAATAAACAGAAAAAAAACATGTACATTTATTAAGAAAATCACGAATTACTATTGTTAATGCACACGAGCAAAACACAAGATATTGTCATTTCTCAGTGAAAAAGGGGGAGGGTCAAACCTTCTTGAAAACAATATTGCTATTCAACTACATGTATTAAGCTAGTTAGCTACTTCTCATTGCTTCTAATATAAACAGTTTAAATGAAGGTGGCTAAGCCACAAGGGAGAAGCATTTTTCTTTCTTTGTGATAAAACTTTCAAGAATTAGATTTTTCTCTCTCAATACTTATGTATTTAAATTAAATGATAACACAGTTTGAGTTAATTTTTTTGTCTTATTTCAGTTCCAGACATATCATTACTTTTAAATATGAGATGACAAACTAAAGGTTTTAAAAGGTCCTGAATAACTGGTAAGCATTTTGATTTATTAGGTAAGCTCTAAATTATTTATTTATGGTATTTGTGCAAATGAAATTACAGTCAGTATGTTAGAAATATGCTTATATGAAAACTGTTGCTATGGTCTTGCTATTAAATGAAAAGGCTTGGTTACTGATCTTTTCGACTCAACATTTCGAGTTAAATCTTGCGGCAACTGATTCTCATGTAACACTGCAAACTCTATTTAGCACTATTTTGATCTGTCATTATTTAATGACGCTATAATACGTGTGATGTCACAATGTTTCCTTTAATACCTCATGTGGATTTCTCACTGATAAAGGGCTTTCACTGAAATACATGTAAAAAGCCTTTTTTTCTCAAATAGAATTATGTGAATGGACAAGTTTTGAAAATTTGCACTTCATTGCACTCTAATTACATGATAAGAATGACTTTCCCAGTAGTTTTGAGGGGTTTCCACAGTATTATATACCGGATGTCCACTAGTAAGAATAGTTATTTTGGTGTTTTTTTTTTTTATGAAATCTACATTTTTGCATAATGTCTCTGTCAAAATGCACTTTAAGACACAAGAAAATGTTATAGAATGCTTTAATAGGGTCTGTGTATTGTAATTTAAGGTTAACATCAGAAGTTTTGTCCTTGTTTTGACTAGTAAAGGTATACTGGAAGAAATTAATTATCCATACACGTTGTATTAAAAATAAATGAATATAGCGATAAAAGTGTCATTGCCATATAGTGCTGAAACGACTTTATTTTTTTTCAGAAATGGACAAATATACACAGATTTATTCAGAATGTCATACCGATGAAGATCGCCTAAAAATATTTGGAAAAATCAGAACTATGGATTTCAATATGGGACAATACCCCTAATGCGCCTTGAAATGAGGAACACAAAAGTCACGTGTAAACAAAAAATCTCTGTGTAGTGATATTTGACACATTGCTATGATAAACAAATGACTGAGCTGAACCATTAGTGTTAATTTAGAAAATAAAGGAACACAGAATAAATGTGTAAAAACCATGGAGCTATGAAATGTGTTCAAAGTATTAAAATTTCAAAGAACTTATTGTGTTAAAATTGGGATTTTTTACCATGAGGAGCGACATCGCAAAAGGATACTCGGGGTTTGCTAAATTACGGAAAAATGAATCACACTTCGTACCCCGAAAATTTAACCACATATGTAAAAATGTCTCAGCTTCGAAACAAGCCATCATACATATACAAGTTTACGATATGGGCTGAGCAACAGAAGAAAACGTTATCATTACGGCCTATGGAATAACAATTGCGCATATTGACCCATCTTGTAAGAGAGGATCCAGAGATATCTTAAGCTAATTTCACCTTGTACACCACAGAAAATTGTTAAAATGATGGTTAGTAGTTTTTTATTTATACCTAGTTATCATAAATGATTTCAAATAAATATTATTGGTAAAGAACAGCAAAAATTCAATAAAATTTTCACTTTTAAATGCATTACTGGCACGGGGCTGAACACTTTTTTTAGGCACAATCTTAACTTTGTTTACCCCCGAGAGATTCGAAATGAATTGTTTATTCAATTGAAAAAGGCAAGAAAAAACTTACATGTAATATAAATAAATTGTAAGTAAACATGACACAATATAGTCTTTGTTGTGCAATTATCACTCTGGTCTACAGGAATAGCTGATAATCAAGGGAGATAACACACTTCACACGAGTAAAGTGAGATACATTATACATGTGCTTTTATCCAATGATTTGACCCTGGTCAGTAGATATCATATGCAAATAAACAGAAAAAAAACATGTACATTTATTAAGAAAATCACGAATTACTATTGTTAATGCACACGAGCAAAACACAAGATATTGTCATTTCTCAGTGAAAAAGGGGGAGGGTCAAACCTTCTTGAAAACAATATTGCTATTCAACTACATGTATTAAGCTAGTTAGCTACTTCTCATTGCTTCTAATATAAACAGTTTAAATGAAGGT